>NC_041384.1:571303400-571304374 GCF_002162155.2 Triticum dicoccoides | reverse complement strand
TGAACAATGAGCGGTGGCGTTGCCTCTGGATGAACAGGACCCCGTGCTATGGTGGAGGGCTGGATGAACAGTAGACGGTGAAGGGGTGCCCATGGAGGGGTGGTTGAACAGTAGCCGGTGGAGTAGTGCACGGTGGAGGCTGGATGAACAGGAGCCCGTGGAGGCTGGAGGAGGTCGACGGTAGCCCGTGGAGGCTGGAGGAGGTCGTCGGTGGAGATGAACACTATCCCGTGGAGTCCCGTTTTGCGGTACGCCACACCCCTCCTGATGAACAGGACCCCAGTTTCGACCGTAGCGCTCCAACACAAGTCCGTTTCGTCCGTTTTGCGGTATGCCACACCCCTTCCGATCAACAGGACCCCCCGTTTCGACCGTAGGAGGTCCATTTCGTCCATTTTGCGGTACGCCACACCCCTCCCGATCAACAGGACCCCCGTTTCGACCGTAGGAGGTCCGTTTCCTCTGTTTTGCGGTACGCCAGACCCCTCCCGATCAACAGGGCCCCGTTCCGAACGTAGGAGGTCCGTTTCCTCCGTTGTGCGGTATGTCAGGCCTCGTTTCCATCGCGTGTTCCGTCCAAGCCCTCCCGATGAACACGACCACGCATTCCATTCCGACCAAGCCATGTACACAAGCCTTGGCCGTACGTATGCACGAGTAGGCGTTCGAGACCCCACCCATATGTACACATACGTAGCCGTATTTTCTTTCTTGCACCCTGGCCGATGTACGTACATGTACATGCTACGTGCACGCCTCTACTACGACATGTGCGCGCCTCTACTACGACACGTGTGTGCCTCTACATCCACCAGTATATATGTACGTACACGTTCGCGACCAGAATGACAACGCTACATACGCTTCGACCAGGTGTGTCCCGACTGTCAGGCACTTCCTTGCCCGCGAAGATGTAGCTGGTGGGTCCCAGCAGTCAGGGGGGTGAATCGTTTTTTTTGCCCAGACGCACTTCC
>NC_041384.1:571286770-571303182 GCF_002162155.2 Triticum dicoccoides | reverse complement strand
TCCTTGCGTGTGAAGATGTAGCTGGTGGGTTCCAGTAGTCAGGGGGAAACATTTTTTTCACGAAATATGGTGGCCCATCCGGTGGGTCCCCGTTGTAGGTGGAGGAATCATTATTTTGCGCGTAATAAGGGGGCACTTCCTTGCTGCAGCCGTGGACCCAGCTGTCAGCCTCTCCACGTACAGTCCACGTCCGATGAAAGTTGTTCCTTGACCACATTGACCATGCCGCGCCGAGAGCACCACGGCGATGGACGACGGCGAGGACTAGGAAGGGGACGACTCGGAGCCGGGGAAGACGCAGAAGTGGATGCCCATGCGAAGAGGAGTACGAGGGTTCACTGGTTCGGCTGCGGTGTGAGGCTGCTGTCGCCGCGGAATAACAAGGGGTGTGGGTGAGTAGAGGGATGGCCTGGCCAGCGGTGGGAGTAGTAGGGGGCGGTGAGGCCTCCGCGACATCACAGCCGGCCACGGGAGGTAGTAGCATGTAGCACGACCGGCGCTGGTTTGGGCGGCTGGAGCAAGAAGACCAGAGGTTGAAGAAGCACTACAGCCATTGGATGAACATCTTACGGTAACAGGAGCTAGAATTGTTCATATTGAGTAAGTTGACAAAGCCCTCCATCCCCGTCAACTTGGTAGGCCCACAAGTCAGCCTCCCACTATGCTGGGTTCCAGCTCGCAGGGGAATATTCTTTTTTTGTGCGTAATAAGGAGGCACTTCCTTGCGTGCGAAGATAGCTGGTGGGTCCGACATGTCAGCGGGGGGCACGTTATTTTCGCGAAATACAGAGGCCCTTCCGGTGGGTCCCAGATGTCAGGTGGAGGAATCATTATTTTGTGCGTAATAAGGAGGCATTTCCTTGTGTGCGGCCGTGGACCCAGCTGTCAGCCTCTCCACACACAGTCTACTTCCGATGGTGTCGTTCATTGACCATGTTGACCACGCCGCGCCGAGTGCATCCAAGGTGGTGGACAACGGCGAGGCCCCGGACAGCAACGAGCCGGAGATGGGAAGACGCGGGAGTAGAGTCGCAGACGGAGAGGTGTATGAGGGTTAACTGGTTCTAGTGCGGTGTGGTTCGGCAGTCGATGGAGAAGAACAGGAGGTGTGGAGGGGTGGAGGGATGGCCTGGCCAACGGTGGAGTAGCGCTTCATAGTGAAGCGTGCTAAGCAGAGCTGCTAGCAGGAGGAGGCGGGAGGTGGTCCCGGCGGCGCTGGAGGAAGAAGACGTGAGATTGAAGATGGATGCCGGTTGTTGGATGTAAATCCAACGGCTAATATGTCAGAATCATTTGTTGACTAAATTGACAACGACTTGCGTTGGCTTCGACCTATTGGCCCACATTTCAGCCTCCAAAAATGTGGCACGTATTCAACCCATTTTTTCAGAATTTACAGTCTTTTTTTGCGCGGTAGAATTTACAGTCAATTTGATCTTTTTTTTGAATTACATCCATTAGCTGGGCTGGGTGAACAAATAATGTAGCGTCCATGCAGCCCATTTATTTTATTTCCTAAAAAATTACAGGCCATTTGCACTTTCTCGAAATACACGATTTTGCTAGGCTGATTCTAATTATAATGTTGGATTGGGCCCGCAATGCTATCAAAAAATAAAAAGGGGCTGAGCATTTTGTTATAAATATATTTAAATAATAAGTGATATTATTACATTCGTCCTTAAATCTCACCAAGCTTTTGTACACAATCACTAGGATTTTCGTGCCAAAACAATCCAGGATTTTATTTGTTAAGAAATTATTTTTATAAGTTAATAAGATGTGGGATATTGTTTTCTTACATATGTAAGTATCTGTTAAATATATGATGACAATAAAAATAATATATAATAACATATAAAATAATTTAAATATATATAATATAGTTAGAAGGGAAACATAAGTTGGACCTGGCGTTCCTATTCTTATATAGAAAAATAGAACACACCTCTGCGTTTTCTTCAAAAAATACATAAATTGGGCTGCCAAAAATAAAGCCTCGGATGGGAGGTCCATAGGCCGGTCGATACATGACGGCCCTAAGAAAATACAAACAGGCCTATGGACCTCCCATGTCGTGGGCTGCGCATGTTAAAAATGAAAGCCTAGACGGGGCAGCCCAAAACCACGTCCAACACTTGCCAAAACTTTGTCCCTCATTTTCTCTGTGTTTCGCACACTCGACATTGTGTGGGCATTTTGACTATGCATCATATGAAGATGTGCTATGCATGAATGTTGATCAGCATGATGTTAACTGGCTGGTAGTTCCATTTTCGACCATGAATAAAACTTCCAACATGATGTTAACCCTGTTTGAAAAGGCTGTGTTAATATAAATGCTCTGCCTCTGAAAGTTGTAGTTTCTTATCTGAAACTAAACTTGCAGTTTCTTATCTGAAACTGAAACTTGCAGTTTCTTCTTTGAGAATCACATTGTCTGCACTTTTATACTCCTATGAAACTACATTTTTAAGTGCTAAAAATAGATCTCTAGAATTCATAAAATACTTCATATGCTCAATACTGCAAATCTGAAATTCAAAATACATTCATATCTGAAAGTACTCTCAAAATACACAACACAAAACACAATTCACAACTTGCAAATACTGACAACCCTAAGCTCCTCCTGACAATTCACAACCTGCCCGACTATTGGGCTGGGGGGGAGCCCCCTCCTATTCCTCAGTGGCAGACAGCCGCCTTGTGAGACGATGTGAACGGCAAGGGAGACGATGGCGGGGAAGCGTCGTCAGGCCAACTGCTTTTCTCCTCTTGTAGTTGGGTTCGGTCGACGAAGACTCCACCGGCTCGCTCTGGCAGGACACCCTCAGAAACGGCACCCTATAGATGCTCGATCCTTCAATCTCTGGTGGATACTCCATCTGGGATCGATACTCCCACCACCGCTCCCTCACGATCGGATTCGGTGAATCTGTTTGCTCCATGGCCCAGAGGAGCAGCTCTATGTACTCCAGCGCGACTCCCTCCGGGAGTATCGCCGCCTTTTCGCTCTGTTGTAGATATTTGGCCATGGATGTTGCCGTCACCGCTAGTTGGTCCTTGTTATCAAACCAAGACTGTATCTCCAACATCCTAGCTAGCTTCACTGGGTCGCCGTCTCCTCACGTATTGGTTGTACTTCTCCATTGATCTACTTCTCCACAACACCTTCACTCGTCGGCGGTGGTTTTTGAATGGAAGAGGAGAGGAGCAGCGCTGGTTTTGCATTAGAACGGGAGAGGAGCGATGCTGGTTTTGGACTGGAACAGGAGAGGAGGGGTGGTGGTTTTGAAATGCAAGAGGAGAGGAGCGGCGCTGCATTTAGATTGGAACAGGAGAGGAGCGGCGGTGGTTTAAGAGGAGAAGAGCGGAAGAGCGGCGCTGGTCTTGGAAGTATTTTTTTTGTTGTTTTGCGTATACTAGGTCAAAGTTTGACCACGTAGTGTATTTGACAAGCAAAATGTGAATGCATGTCACCAAAAATTGTATCGTTTGGTTCGTATCTGAATGTACTTTCAAATTATATTATTTTTGCAACGTATAACATATATTTTATGTGCGAAAATCATGCTCAATTATGACCCAGAATAAAAGGGAGACTAGTTAATGTGGGGTCGCTTTCTTAATTGAAGGGTAAATTGATTTTGATTTTGATCCAGTCACAGCGCGCTGGCCCTCTTGTCCAATCATAAATCGCTCCTGCATGCTCCTATCCCTCTTCTCCATTGCAAACCACCTCCTCTCCTCTCGATCATCTCCATTCCAAAACCACCGTCTCGCCTCTCCCTATTTTGATCTTCTCCATTGCAAAACCACCTCCTCTCCTCTCCATCATCTCCATTCCAAAACCACCGTCTCGCCTCTCCCTCTTATGATCTTCTCCATTGCAAAACCACCTCCTCATGCATGTGGCCCGGAGGCGCAGTTGTCGTCATTTTGATCTGAAGCACCGGATTATAACATATAACACGAAAAAATGCCACATGACAAGAAATCATAACCTCAGTGCCCAAAGGAGACAACATGAATCCCAACGGACAAACTAGACGAGGAACAAAGCTCAAATTAAAGATAAACTCATAGAAAAGGGGTCCGTCAATAGATGTCCTAATTAACATAGCCGGCTTGACCTAGATGGCAGCCGAGTAGTCACTGTTCGTGCATGTGCCCCCAATGACTAGCCCAACTCAGTTGTCGCTGTTTAACCCTCGCAGTGATCCGAAGCACATGACACCTAATTTTGCGAGATGACAAGAAACCTTTTTTTAGATTTCTCACCACAACTACAGCCAGGTACAAACAGCATGCACGATATGTAGACGATAGCCAATCCTGGCGTGTCTGCTGGAGTCTGGTCACATGCATGGACGAACTGATCTTCCGTGTCTTGCAGGGATCGTCCAGGCACCAACGTAGTACAGCACTTCTCTAGTACTATTGCTCATCTCCCTCTTCTATTAAGTCACCCGACTTGCGGGGCCGGGGAGTATTGTCAGGACCAGATTTTTCGGGATATTAATTTCCCAGAAAATGGCCCTTATGCTCACCAGCCCCAGGATTACTATTAGCTGATGAGACACCAACTTGATACAGAAACTCCAGGAAAAATACAAAATGAGTAGTACAAGACCATTCTGGCCTATTAGTACAACAAATGGTTTCTAGTGGTTGATGGCGGAAGCGGTTTGCGGATCATCACCGTCTATGGGACTCCATTTCCCACAGGAACAGCTGACCTGGATAACTCCTATCTTCACGAGGCTGCTATCACCATTGCATAAGTTATGGGGTTGTCATCACGACGCTCCTCTCCACGCAAGAAATCTGGCCAAGACAATAGCCAGGGACAAGCCAGTGAGTACTTTTGAATTTACTCGCAAACATTATGAACACAGGTATAATATAACAAATGATAATCATGCTCTGAATTATTCTATGATCTCACGTCAGTCACAAAATAAACATCCAGGATGCACGCAAGCAGGTTAATCACATACAACATGAATATGTAATAAGGGAGTAGAAAAAAGAATGCACTGATCGGGTGTCGGAAGCGACGCCTCGAAAGGTTAATAATATAAAGCATGCCTCAGTCGGGCATCTGAGCGGTGTCACATAAAGGGCTTATAAAGGAAATAAGCGGCAAACATGCCACGGTCGGGCATCTATGCGACACCACATAAAGGGCTTATAGAGTAAGTAAATAACAAGCATGCCATAGTCGGGCGTCTCAGCGAGACCACATAAAGGGCTTATAAATTAAATGAATAACAAGCATGCCACAGTCGAGCGTCTCCGCGACACCACATAAAGGGCTTATATGAGAGTAATCACAGTGAACATCTAGGAGGTAGAACCATCCCAGGGATGCTCAATAATTCAAATAATGTAAATGGTTAGTTCATAATAATAATAATCATAGTCATCACGAGTCATAAGTCATGATCCATGTTCTGGTTTAGCAATTGTTCCTCCGAAGACCGACACTAAGACCGACACTTGACCCATCCCAGACTGTAGTCCTTAACCATGGACACGGCTATTCGAATAGATATAATCTCTGTAGAGGGTGTACTCTTTACCCACGAGTAACGGATTCCTTTAGTCCGTCGGGACTAATTCCGTCTACGGTCTTTTAATTGAAAACACACCTGACTGCACACACCAGCCTAACTTACCGGTGTCTGGAATCACCCACAACACCCGTTAAGCGAAACTCTAAGTGGGGAGGCTACAACCTCGACTAGCATGGGATCACAAAATTTATAACGCGCGCAAACTAGGGGAGCTACCCCCTTCGGCTCCAACCAAAACACCCATGCCCCCGGACCAGGTGGCATGCCTACCGGATGCAACCAGTATCTTCCACCATGGCCTCTCTGTACAGTGTGTGCTAGGAAGAGGTTGACAACTGACTGAACCGTACCCTACCTATGTCAGGGACAAGTGGTAGTACAAGACAAGTATGGGAGTTACTGGAACAAGACTCGATCTATGGTCGACTCAGGAGGTTAACGCATTACCTGCATGGTAAGCATAAGAAGTATATTTCATACCAATCAGACAGAATCACCGCTCATCGTACCCCACCATGCCTTACCGGACATAACCGTCTCGATGAAGAACTAGGGACAAGCTCATGTCTACCCAAGACAGAGGCTTTCCCGGATTCCTTTCGGTGGGCATGAAACGCATAAGGGGGTGATTACTATCACAAGAAATCTTCATTTGCGCACTCATGAGTATGATCATATCGTCACATAAAATCACGAATACTTCGTGTCAAGATGGTGTTGTACCGTATCAAACAACACACAACAATATTATGCCAGGGTTCAGAATGCTTGCCTTCAAGAGTATGCAAGTGGGGGGTGCAATTTTTGAAAGTTGCCTTCTCTCTCCAAAAATCCTATTTAAGAAATTTCGAATTAACACATAGTTTCAAAACCATACAAAAAAGTTGCTTGGAAAATTTTCAAATAAATACGAAAATAAACTAGACAAAATTTGAGAAACAATAGAAAAAGAATCAAGTCAACTGGACTTATATTTAAAAAGTTATAGCCAGTCAAAGTTCAGTCAAAACTCTGTTTTTAATTAAAACAGAAAAAGAAAACTGTTCGAATGAAAATACGTTTTCGGGGCAGGGAAGACGTACTATGGGTTTTATGATTTCACTTAAAAACAGCGCAGACCGTTGTTGGGTCACTGCCAGTGGGTCCCTTGGGCCCACTGGTCAGGTTTGACCAGTCGCCCGCGTTTTCTTCCTCCTCTGTCCGAGAGGAGGCGGAGCTCCGGCGATCAACACCGGCGATTGGTGGCTTCTCACGGGGCTCCGAGGGCAGGGATGGATCCGCCAGTCCCGGGCGGTCCTCCCAGTGGTTGCTAGGTTGGCAGGGGTGGAGGGAGTCGCCGGCGGCGAGCTCCGCGGCGGAGGTGACTTCGGGAGGATTTGGGGGTTTGGGCTACGGTGGTTCCCGGTCGAAGCTGAGGGGTGGGTTGGCTCCGCAAGATCAAGGGGAAGAGGATGGGAGCACTGGGTGGACGGGGGAGGTCCTGCTTGCGACGAATTGGACCGGAGCATGGCGGCGGCCGAGCTGGCCGGAGATGAGGAATACGGCCTCCCTCCGTCGATGGCTGGCTATGGGGGCGCTAGTGAGATGGCTTGAGGCTGCCTGGGGGTCTGGACGAGCTCGGGGCTCCTTTTTATAGTGTGACTAGGTTGGTTCCACGACGGCCGTGGATAGGATCGACGGCGGCAGTGGATAGGAACGGCGAACCGCCGTTCTGTAGCTTGCAGCGCGACGTGTCGAGGCTGGGGATGGCGGCAGAGGCTAGCAGACGAACAGTCACTGCTTCAGGGGCAAGCTGGCGAGCGAGAGTGGCTCGGGCGGCGCCGTCCATGGCAGGAGACTGTTGTGGCCGGCCTCTAGCTGCCATGGCCGACCTAACGGCGGCGTTGTGGGGCTCCAGGGGCGGCCTGGAGGGTTCCGGTGAGCGGGCGAGGCCGGGGCGCGGCACGGTGGGCGAGCAAAGGCCAAGGGCACGACGCGGCGGCTCGGCTGCGCGCGCGTGCAAAACGTTCGCTCTGGGCGCGCCCAGAGCACGCATGCTACGTGTTCAGCAAAATGCCAAGGCATGCCAGGAGGCTTGGATGGGGCTGGGGATTAACAGATCTAGGTTAGAGGTAGCTAGGAGCTTAGTGGACATGCTGGTTAGGCAAAGCAAGTAGGTCCAATGTGCAAACTAAAAACCATGTCAAATCTGACCATGCAGACAAGATGCTTGACAGAAAGCTATGGCCATCTAAGCATCTCTTGGGGTGGCCAAAAACTCTATATCATAGTCTCTTTAGATGACAAAGAGGGTGGCAAGGTTAGTTTGTCAAGAACAAAAACTTGTTAGTACAAGTTTTTGAGAAAACCAAATCTGGCCAGAATGAAAAGGGCATTATTGCATGGACCAAAAATACTCCAATGAGTCCAATCTCCTGGACTTAAGGGTTTGGTAGGGTGGACTATAAGCAGGAAAAAGCTCATGGGCACTAGAGCAAAATAAACTAGGGTTGCAGTAGAAAATGCCAAACTGGACCAGAGAGCAAAAGAGGATGTTTTGCTCAAAATTTTCAAAGAACATTAATGGGTTTTTGCATAAAGTTGAATTATACACTACTACTAACATCCCCTAATTTTGGTGGAAGCTTTAAAGAAATATTTAACTAGGTTGTAGTGCAATTTTACAAAATGGATCAGATTTGAAAATTTGGGGTAGAGCTCAAAATTTCGAAATGACTAAAAGAGATTTTTGCATAAAAGTGATGTGGGATCATCCCATGACATCTCCAAATTTTGGTGAAACTTATAACTAATTTTACCAAAGGGTTGTAGTGCAAAAGAGGCTCCAAAACTTATGAAAAATCATTTCTAAAGAGATAAAGCTCAGGGAAAATAATTATGCAAATAAATCCACTGATAAAAGAAATGTTTTTCTTGAGAGGGTAAACAAGTCCAACAATATTTTTGAAAGGTTTTCACTTGGGGTTAACACTCCACAATATCAAGGAAAAGAGTGTTTCTGAAATCAAAGATAATTCCACAAAAAAATGAAAATTTAATTTCTTAGCAAAATTTTAATAAACAAATCATGGTTAAAATCTTTGGGGTGTTACAAGTGTGCCTATGGTCGGTTCTCAATTGACATCCCACATGTGTGTGCAAACGCAATATGACGCGCGTTCCATTCGGAGAGCAGCGTGCCAGACCGACCGACCGTCTGGGGTGCGACGCGAACGCGGCGGGCATGCTGTATACTCCATACATGTGTACCGCCGTTTTCTAGACGCTTTGCTCCATGGCACGGGTGCAATCCATGGATACAAAATTAGTATACTGTATACTATTTAAAAGTCGAGGGCGGGGCTTTTCCTGCGCGGTAGGCGGCGGGGCAGTTCCGCCTAGTCGGTTCGACAGAGACGCGAGAAGACGAGGGAGTAGGCTGCTGCAAACGTAGGGTTGTGTGATTTGACGGCGAGTTACTGCTGGACAGGTGGGGCCCCATGATTTGACTTGACATTATCATTTTAATTGTGGCGCTACGACCGGCGTGAGTCTCCCAATTCTTGGCCACCTCCATTACAAAGAAAGAGGTAGAGAGGAGTTAAAAAAATACACTTATAGCCAACCTTGTTGTAGTATGAGTGACTAAGTGATGACTATGTATGACATGCCAACATCAGATAGACTAACGCACTGTGTTAAATCTCCAAGGGCGCGACCGCGTGAGTGACGCGACGGTCGTGGTAGGCGCGACCATGATACGGGCTACTGGCAGCCCTTGGATCTGAGATCAAACGGTCGCATGCTAAGTTGCGGAAAATTTGCAGAATAACCCTCCAAGATTCACCCATAGGTCTAGAATCACGCCATGCAATCGTTCGACCTCAGATCCAAGGGCTCTCGGAAGCCCGTATCATGGGAGAATGGAAAGCCACTACCCTGCCGTTCGCACGCTGGCAGTTCGCTCCTACTCGTCCTCGCACGTGCTTCAATACTATGGCGGTTCGCTCCTAGTCATCCCGTCCATTCACATTACGGCAGTTCCACTAATCCTAACCCTCCTCCCAAATCCATGGCGTCCCAAATTTCCACGATCGGCGGTGAGTACAAGGTTAGAACCATCACCGGCGATGAGTTCGACGTCATCTACACCCGTTCTTCCGTGACAGTGAAAGGATGCCTTTCTCGCTTCAGACGCATGTTCGAAGACTCAGATGATGAGTGGGTCACTGGGCTAGATATTGAGTACACCACAGTCCTGGGACCAGATAAGGATCTAAAGGACGAAGAGAGGAAGAAGCCCGCCATGATCCAGGTTTGCGTGCATGACTTATGCTTGGTCTACCACATATGCCATGCCGACGTTGAGTGCTAGGATTTTAAGAACTTCCTCCAGAGCAACCTAGTCAAATTCGTTATCATAGACTTTGGTAACGACAAAGAAGTCATGTGTCGGATAGGCCACGTTGTAGGCAACACCTTTGACCTCCAGAAGAATCGGTGGTGTCCTCTCGTCAGCCTTCAATGCTGACCCTGGAAGGAGCCATGGTTCATCCTTCGTACGGTAAACTGGAGAAACCTCCATACACGTTTCATCGTCATGCATGGCAGCGGAATGTACTAGATATAGACCACATCCACTACGCTGCAATGGATGGCTACCTTTGCTTCAATATCTACAAGGGTTGGATGAAGAGCAACAGCCAAGTGTGCGGTTCAAGCAAAGAAGTATCGGCCAAGAGCAAGAGGGACAAGGACGAAGTCGAGGACGTGGACGAGGACTCCGAGTAAGGTGGCAGTGTCGTTGCTCATGGTGGTTCTAATGCAGTGTCTACCGGAATAGTTGCAAAGTTTAATTTCATGTGTGCTTAATTTAATTTGAGGGGTGTGTTGTGCTGAGCCCCCAGCAGAACTATGTTATGTTTCTTCTCGTTACTTTAACTCTTCAGTACGTACATACTAGTATTTCTTACATTTCATCTTTTAGTTGGTATAGTACTACCACTCGTTTCTTCACATTATATACGTACAATATATATGGCCAACATCATATAGCCAGCAGTTTAGTTGTCAAAGAATTTCAGGGTGCTTAGTTTTGTCAAAGAATTCCAGGATGCTTAGAGGGTGCTTGGATCCAAGGGAGTTATTTTAGTCTGACTAAAAATAGTCTCTTTAAGAGGCTAAAGTTCCAAGCACCCCTGACTAAAGAGGGGCTAAAACTAGTCTTGAGACTAAATTTTTTTAGTCAGGGGTACCCCTACTAAAATGTGTATTAGTCCTCTCTCTACTCATTTAACTCCTCTCCTTTAACATAGGCGAGTTCTGGATTGGAGGGTTTGGAGGATAATAAATGCTCATTACTTGATTTTAGCCTTTTTAGTATTTGGATCCAAGCATGGGTGAGGCTAGCATGTTTTAGTCCCACTACTTTTAGTCATGGGACTAAAACGTATCCAAGCACCCTCTTAGTTTTATTTAAGGGGTGGGTTGTGCTGGACATCATTATTGTGACTAGCCTTTTTAATAGTACTATATGCATAATTTGGCGACGAGCGCTCTCTATATGTACCACCTTTTTTTTAATTTCAAGTTTTGCTCCATGGCGCAATCCATCGATACTACTGTTGTAAAAAAGTATACATTTTTTAAAAGGCTAGAGGGGGGCAGTCTAGCATGGTCGATTTCACGAGAGGCGAGGGCCTTTGTGATTTGACGGCTCATTACTGCTGGAAGGCGGGGCCTTGTGATTTGACTGCTCGTATAAATGCGCCGACGACCTGATCGAGGAGGAGCAAAGAACCGTGCGGTATACTCAAGTTTTCCACTGGAGTAGTACTGCGATGGAGGAGCATGAAACATGGCAGCCCAGTGCCATATGGCGATAAAAATGATCTAATTTGCTAGTCATCTCATTGTTAGCATTGTTCTATTCATTCCCTAAAAAACCATTGTTCTATTCATGCCTCGCAGAGAACGTGACACGTGTGGCGAAACACCCGAAGCAAAAGATGAAACACAGGAGCAAAAGAAGAAGGAAGATTATCACCCCAAATGATCTAATTCACCGTGGAGTCGTGACTGCTTCTTCATTGCCTCCACGACCTCCATCTCCTTGCACGTCTCCTCCACCATCTTCTTCATTTTGTCCATGACGCGGGATTTCTCGACGCGAGCCTTCATCATCTGTTCCACGGCCGCATTACATACCTTGACAGCAGCCGAGTGCTTGATGCGGAGCTTCGCCAACTCCTCCTTCTGTTCCATGACGAGGGCCTGCAGCATCTTCATCGAGGAACTACTACTCTCATGCAGCTTCTTCTAGCCGGCGTTCTTCTGTTTCAATAGGTCGATCTCGTGGCAGAGCTTCGCCTTGTCCTCCTGAAGTCGCAGGATTTCGCCGGTCGCCTTCTTCTTCGAGGCAATGCTCTTCTTCAGCAGCATCACCAAGCCGGCGGTCAACTACCCCTGCTGATTGAGCTCAGCGGGCATGTCGTCGAGGCTCTCCTTCAGCAACTCCATCGAGCCTTGGATGAACTCCTTCTGCTTATTGCGGTGCTTATTGAGCTGATCGGGCATGCCGTCAAGGATAACGACTCCAGCTCCGCCGGCTCGGCATGTTCGCCTCCGCGACTAGGGCGCTCATGGGAGCCATCGCCTGCCCGTGAGAGATTTTTCAAGGTCTCTGCGTGGCGGCGAGCCCTCTCTTTTTTTCCGCAGCCTTGGTTGTCACTCCCTTGTTACGAGTAGTTCTCGACCTAGAGCTCTGCTCACCGGCCATGGCAACAACGAACGAAGAAGAAGCACTTATGAGGAGGAAAGGTAGAGTAATTTTTGGTTAGGTAGTTCCCCTTTTTATAACCTAAGTACTAGCACTAGTACTAATACCTGCATAGTGGGAACATGTTCAGGTTTGGTACGTACTAGTAGGTGTGAGCAGGCTTTCGAATGTGATGGGAACAATGTAAAGATTAATTGATGGTTTTGGTTTCGAGGCCCAAAACGGCTCCTGATGAGTTTAGTGGAACATAAATTTCAAGTACTACACTGCTCAAATGCGTAAATATTATGTTACTGTCAAAAATTGGCACAAAATACGAAGGAGACCAATGGAAGTACTACTTGCAACCCACGATTTAACTACTCGCATGCGCGCAGTGGAGTAATAATGTCTTTCTTCCGCCCTCACGTCCACTCAATTTGCATGCATTTTATTAATTGACCATCAATGAAGTGAACGACTTTACACGCGTCAAATTATCACATGGGGTGGATCTTGGTACAAAATTGCATCCGCCCATGTAGCCGCGTGTGCGTGCGAGGGAATGAGTGCGTGCGTGGCGTGCGTGCACATCTTCGCTTCGTGCATGTACCGCCAGTATGGCTCAGGGAGGACGAGTACATTCTTCTGGAACCAGCAGCAGGTCACTGTGATCAATCCACGCAAGGAGGTCGCGACAATGCCTCCACATGTGCCACATGGCTTCATGAACTGTAAGAGAGACATTGTGTAGCGTGCCATTGGTATTCTAATTTACGTGTTTTGCACATACTCGAAGTACTAGTAAGGTACACATGCATTGCACGCATCAGATTTTGCAACCAAATTATGAATAAATACCACACTATAGCATGTAAGCTCTAAGTCATATATGCCTGATGTAGCCCTTCGTTTAATTCTTACAGTTCATCTCATTCAAAATCAATTAGTTTTTATAAAAAAGCTAAGAACGTGGGAATAGGAAAAACATGGGATTATAGTGGAATGTCGTCTTGAATCCTATAGGATTGTACGAGTGTTTGATTGTGCATAGAAAAAATGCAGAATTCTTTCAAAGAGGTTTGAGTGGATGTGATGTTTCCTATGAAATATAGTGCAAATGAATCATATGGAAAAATTCCTATGGTTTACAATCCTACGAATCAAACAACCAAGATAGGAAAAATTCCTAATGATTAGAATCCTCGAAAATTCCTTTGAGAATCCTTTGAATCGAAGAAGCCCTTAATCTATTTTATGATTCATGGAATTGTGCGTTGTAAAGCATAAAGTAAAAACAAATAATGGCAATTCAAATAGAAAAAAGTTTGGGCATTTATGATATGGAAGGTTCTAGAACAAATGAAAACCACTGTTGTTTTGAGGTTTGTGCATTATTCTTAAGTTCAACCATGGAGTCTGCTAGATTGTACATGTGGCAAAATCCGGTGGGGGCTAGAATATGGTGCGAGGGGCCGAGTGGAGGGAGACTATGAAGGAATGCACAAGTGCGAGATCGATATTTAGAGAGAGGGGGCGAACACGTGTGCTATTGCGCGCAGTGGCGGAGCCATGAAAAATAAATGAGCTAGGGGGCCAAGCATTGCTAATCCTTTATGAGGAGGGTCAATTCATGAACTTAAACCATTTTTAGCAGCAATTGTCTAATGATCACATTCATATTAGCCTCGATATATAGTGATGTTAGGGGGGAGGGGGCAGGGCCCTTACAGCCCCCTATCTTCGCCATTGTGCACGCGTCTAAGAGATGAAGCGGAAGGCATGGATGATGAGAGGGGGGCGTTGAATATATAATTAATGTGGGTGTATTAGCTATATATGTTAATCCTATATAGAGAGGTATAGATTGATCGATGTGGACGTGGGAAAGAGGGTGAGACCTCACTGGATATAGGTATAGATTGATCGATGTGGACGTGGGAAAGAGGGTGAGACCTCACTGGATATATCGATTGATCGGTTTGTGTGGAAAACTATGGAAGACCTAGCTATATACACACATACATAGAGGAACATCGATCGTTGCACATGCACACGTGAGAGATAAAGAATGCCCGATATGATGGAGAGGGGGATGTGTGTGGGTGTGTGCCTTCATGGGAGACCGACCTGAAGAAAAAGATTGCATGCGTGCGATGGATAATGCCGACTGGTAGTGTGTGTGCATGCATGCACGAGAGAAAGTTAGTGGTACAATTATAAAGAGAAGACTACTATGTGGGTGTAAAAGAATAGGTGAGGTCACAATCAATGTAAAGTTGAATTCAAATATTTGAATAAGAGATCCTGATGTTTGAAACCCATGCATGCATGAATATAACAGAGATCTGCGCGGTGTGGTTTGGAAACGAGCATGTTGTAATGTATACACATTGAACAAGGTGAGACTGATTTGAATTTGAGATACCGATGGCAGACATCATTTGGACATGTCGCATCCGTGCATGGACACACTATTCTAATTGGAGATGATGGGCGGCTTTCGCATCACATATCTATATCTATACCCCTATATATATTATATTATATTTTTTTATTGTGTGCAGGTAACTTTAACTTTTAAAGATGGTGGTTGGATGAGGCGAATCCGATGGTCCAAAGATGGCAAATTTGAGCACTACTGGCCATTGGATATCATCTAGATTCCACCAGATCTCGCCACATCTATAATATAGAAGACTCCATGGTTGAACTTAAGCATAATGCACAAAAGTCAAAACACAAGCACTTCTTATTTGTTCTAGAATCTTTCGTATTAGATTTGCCCAAATGTTTTTCTACATGATTTGCCATTATTTGTTTTTACTTTATGTTTTATGACGCACAATTCCATGAATCTTAAAATAGATTAGCTTTCTTATAAAAACTAGATGATTTTGAATGAAATGAACTATAAGAATTAAACAAACATCTACATCATGCATATATGAATCAAAGCTTGCATGCTATAATGTGGTACTTATTCATAATTTGGTTGCCAAATCTCATGCGTGCAATGCACGTGTACCTTACTCTAGTCTAAATGGTGTTTGTGTGTGTGTGTTGTGCGTGTTGAGGTGCAAATTGTCTTTTTTTGGGTACACGTTAAGCTTATTCTTCCGAAATTTCAAGCCGTGCCTTGTTATGCCGAAAATTCAAGCTAGTGTCTCTGTCTATCGTGCTGCGAAACTCCCGCCTCTTCAACCCGTGCCTTGTTAGCCCGAAATATTTAAGATATATCTTTGTCTCGTTGTGCTCCGACAACTCCCTACATCTCAACCCGCGCCTTTTTATTCCAAAATTACAACGTGCGCGAAAACTCCCACCTCCTGTGAAATCCCGACACGCAAAATGCCCATGGTACCCCTGAACCGAAAGAACCGCCTCAAATCGGTGGGGGTACTTTCATAACATACCCCACATTTCGGACAAGCGCGTCTCTAAGCCATGGTTCCCCATTGCCGTCCCATCCGCCCACCCATTCATACATCGAAGCCGCGAAAACCCGCGACGAAACCCCACACCCTGCTCCGTCCGCCACCCAGCCGGAGCCTCTTCCCCGACGACGTCGTCCACAGCAACACCTCGACGTCCCTCATCCACCGTATCGGATGAGGATCCGTCGTCGATCTCATCGTCCCGCCAGTTCAGCCACCCCGTCCTCCACCTCCAAGGAGCTGCCCCGATGTTCCCCTCGTCTTTCGTGCCACCTCCATTCCCACACAACCGTCTTCACCTGCACCACCGGAAGTTGTGGCCTAATCGGCACCACCGAAGAGGTTGTACACTAATCGCCGCATTTTCTTCTTGATTCGATCTCACGGTGCTGCCGGTGCTCGGTCCCGAGCGGACACGGCACGGCTCCATCCACGGCGGCATCACCGGCCACTTCCTCCACGACGTCGCTCCCTCGGTGGCGACGTCCACATCAGTAGGAGCTGCTGCTGCTTTAGCTCTCACTCGCGCTGCTGCTCTGCTCTTGCTCTCGGTCCCCTTCCTGGTCAGCTCTTGCTATTGCTCTTGCTCGCGCTGCTGCTCTCGCTCTTGCTCTTGCTTGTGATGCTGCTCCGATTTAGCTACACTTCAGTCGACTG
>NC_041384.1:571279817-571286403 GCF_002162155.2 Triticum dicoccoides | reverse complement strand
GGGTGGTTGGCGGCTCAGCGGGGTGGAGGTTCAAGATGAACCGCAGGCCCTTGATTTCGTATCCAACGGCTGCAAAATCGACTGACCAGAGATGAAAAAGTCAGTCGACCGACGTGTAGCCTCACCTTGCTAGTGCGTTCAGTTTTGACAACAAAATTCAGTTTTGACAGCAAAATTCAGTTTCGACAGTTAAGTTCAGTTTCAACAGTTAAGTTCAGTTTTGATAGTTAAATTCAGTTTCGATAGTTAAGTTCAGAGATGAGCGGCTGGTGTATTTTACATCTAGCACTTCATGGTTATGTATTTTACGTCATGTATTGGAGAAGCTATTAGAATTCCACTCAGGTTAACATTGTTCGTCGTCTCTCTTGTCCTGCTTCAGCCTCAGCGTCGTACAACTCACCGAAGCTGCTCCAACGACGAAACCCTCCATCACAGCGGAGCAGTACCTCGGGCTCCATCTCCAGACGCCTAAGATCTTCTTCCCCTCCTCCGACAGCCAAGTCAGCCGGAGCATCCTCACCGGCCAACCCAATCACGCTGAGATTGACATGGCTTCGCCAAAGAGGTTGTACACTTGTTGCATCTCTTTTTTACTCTACATGTTATATATATTGTCCACTGAGCACTCGTAGTAACGGGAAATACAATTATTTTATCCTACTATATGACAAGCAGTGAGGTACCAGGCAACTTAGCTATCCGTGATGGACTCTCTTGGACGCCATCATTATTTATCTCTGCGCGTTTGAGCTGTGCATTTGTCGATGGGCCTAGGAGTTGAGCTAGTATGGCAGTAGCTTGGGTCCAAAGTAATAGAAGTAGCACAAAAACATTTTTTAGTGTAGGATTTTCCTTGCTCAAGCCTGCCTACTTGTAACACCCCGGATGTAATTTACCTTATATGCATCCCAACTCTTGCCGTTTCCGGCCTAAGTTATTTTATTTTCCTCGGGTTCGGGTTTTTGTCTCTGTGTGTTGTTGTCGTTGTCACGCATCTCATATCATGTCATCATGTCCATTGCATTTGCATACGTGTTCGTTGTCGTGGTTCTAAGTCTGATAGTAGTGTAGGGGGGTAAGTATGAAGAGGCAAGATCTTAGCTATGGAGAAGTTGTAAGCACGCAAGGTTTACGAGTTTAGGCCCTTCTCGGAGGAAGTAATAGCCCTACGTCTCGGAGCCCGGAGGCGGTCGACTGGATTATGCGTGTATGAATTACAGGGGTGCGAACCCTTGTCCCTGAGGAGGGGTGGCTTATATAGAGTTCGCCAGACCCCTCCCGCCCTCAGTTACAAAGGGTTTAAATACATTAATGTCGGGCGTTACTGGTAACGCCCCTAATAAAGTGCTATGATGACCATAAAAGCTATTTAATAACCGACCGTTAGTATGCAGAGTGCCCTTAGGTCTCCTGACCATCGAGTGGTTGCTTCTTGGTCGAGTGATTGCTTCTTGGTCGAGTATCTTCGAGTCCGTCAAGTGGAACACCTCCAAGTCGATTGAAAGGTGATTTCCTCTGGAGATGTCCTTGGGTAGGTCAGTTTGGACAGGTCCATGACCCCACCCTAGGTACATAACTTCATCATTAGCCCCCGAATGGATCGAGGTTTGAGTGGGAAAGGGTTTGAGCACCTCTCTGACTCATCTTTCATGTCGTGAGCATGTCTCGTTTCGGATCAATGAATCAGAGTGATGACATCAACTTCCTTTCCAGTCGCCTTGATCCATTCTTAGTTTTTGTCGGGTGAGTTCCTATACTTGAAAGGCTCCTAGTGACGGTGCGGAGGAGATTTTCGGTCTGATAAGTTGTTCTGTGGCCCGTAGATTTCGCGGGATCCAAATTTTGGGAAGCGCACGGGACGGGGGAGGCTACAGTAATCGGATGGGATAGTGCGGAGCCGCCTCGATCCCCGCGCCACCTTTTTCGCCACGTATCACGCGCGATTGCCACGGTATTTGACAGGGCCGCTCGGGCCTACCAGTCAGCCGCTCGGAAGCAGCCTCATATAAAGCGTTGGGCCGGGGCTCTGCTCCGCACGCTGCCATTCTCTCTTCTCTTTCTCCCGATCTCTCCGCCACTCTTGCTTCCGCCTCGTCGCTGGAACTCCGCTCGAGCTCGATCTGCCACCATGGGAAGGACAAGACGGCAGCGCTGGAACGTGCAAAGAAGGCAACCGCGAAGGCGAAGGGCAAGCGGACCAACCAGGGCGGATCCTCGTCGAGGTCCGGCCTGCCGGCGGGCTGGATCCAGGGCGACTGGATCCGCTCGGCAATCACGCAGGATGACCTCGATGACCTGGTGGAGGGGGGATGATCCCCCACAAGTCGGCTCGGCTCCCGGGGGACAAAACTGAGCCGCAGCCCAGAGAGGGTGAGTGTGTCCTCCTAGCAACCCACGTAGATCGCGGATTCTCGCTGCCTCCCCACCCTTTCTTCCGGGGTTTTTTGAACTTCTTTGGGGCTCAGCTCCACCATTTCACCCTGAACACCATAGTCTATCTGGCCGCTTTCGTGTCCATGTGCGAAAACTTCTTGGGCTGTCGACCGCATTGGGGGCTTTTCAAACACATCTTCACTTGCCGTTCCCAGTCGATCAAAAAGACCAACTCGAGTGACGAGAGGACGCGGGTGATCCAGATGTGCGATGGTCTGGGGATCCAGATGAGGAGCAAGAGTAATTTCCCAGCGATGATCCTTCCTGACTCGGTCCGGGGCTGGCAGTCGACTTGGTTTTACTGCAAGGATCAGCCAACCCCTGGCCAGTCGACTGGACTTCCCGCTTTCTCCTTGGCTCAAGTGGAGAAGCCTGCTCCTCTGAAGATAGTTCTAGAAGAGAAGGCACAGGTCAAGGAGCTGGTCGAACGGGTCGTCCAGCTCGTCCGCGACGGAGTGACCGAGATGGATCTGCTGGAGGTCTTTCTCGGTCGACGCATCCAACCTCTTCAGGCGCGCGATCATCCGATGTGGATGTACTCTGGGCTCGAAGACACCACTCGGATCCACCCGGAGGAGGTCAGCGAGGATATCTTGGAGAACTGGTTGAGGGGAATCACTGGCAACAAAGACAACCCTCGGGGATCTAGGAGGGTGATTCCATTAGACAACTCGCGCCAGTCGGAGCAGGTATATTTCTGTTTTATGAAGTAACTTTCTGGTTCACCATGTGATGTTCCGTTTGTGGTCGACTGAATGTCTTTTGATTGTTATCCTTTCAGGCCCTCATTGAAATGTACTCGACGCCCAATGGAGAGCAAGAGCAAGATCTAGAAGGCGAGGCGAGCGGCAGCGACAGTGGCGAATGGACTTCTAACGGTGAAGAGGACGAAGAAAGCGACGACCCAAGTGACGAAGAAGAAGTTGAGTCGCCTCCTCGCAGGGAGAGGCAGTCCAAACTTGACCAAGAACGGCCGAGCGCCCGTGAAAAGGCGATTGCTCAAGCCGGTCAGTCTTCAAAGCATCCTCGGACCTCTTCGCCAACTCCGACTGAGAAAGCGTCAAAGCATCCCAAAGTCGCAGAGCCGAAGCTTCGGAAGGCATTGCCGAAGATTAAGATTGACATCCCCGTCGCCTCTGCGTGAGTGTCTCTTTCTATCTTCACTCGACGCCCTGTGCTGCTTGTTTTTCTTGTGTTAACCGGACGGACTTGGGAACTGGCAGCGCTGGTACTTCTGGGACCTCAGCTTACAGGGACGATGATGAGGTGATGGAGGATGCGGTCACGTCTAAACTGGGTATGATTTCTGCCATACTGTCTTTATTTTGGTCGATTCAACTGCAATGTGTACCATTGGGTGATGTGATTCTGTCGATTGAACTTTGAACAACCCCTAACGTTATTGACCTCCCTGATGATGATGATGAAGAGCCCGAGAGGCCTTTAACAAGGAGAAGTAGGCAAGTTCCTGCAAGCGAGGTGCCACAATCGACGCCAAGGGCGGAACCAGTCGTTCAGGACGCTGGTGATGCCAATCGGGGTTCTGTTACCTTCGACGTGCCTTCTTCGTCGACTGCTCAGGCCCCTGTCGACCCGCCTTCGGTTTTTGCGACCCATCATGTCCCAGAGGACGAAGTGAATGCTTCCAAGGAAGCCATACGCCAGGCGGGCATTATGATGGAGAAGATGAAGATGGTGCGGGACGCCAGCCAGGCCGCCTACGATGCCAGCCTGGCTCTCCAGAGCAACGTTCAGGTTAGTTGGTCGCTGCTTGTTTTGTTAGGATATGCTACCTGAAGACTCTTTCTGAAAATCTTTGCATCTGTACACCCACTGGGTGCGTCGATTGAATTTTTGAACTAGTGGGGGCACGCTGCGTGCACCCACTGGGTGTAGTCCCCGAGACTACGGTGGACTGCTGGTAGTCGACTATAGTCTTTGTAGTTTGTCTCTTCCACTTGGTCTGGTCGAGTGGGATCAGAACCGGTGGGGGGCACGCAAAGTGCACCCACTGGGTGTAGTCCCCGAGACCACGGTCGACTGCTGGCAGTCGACTATGGTCTGAGTTCTTTCTCTCCTTTTTTTACTCCCTGCACTCGACTCCGGCGGGCCGGTCGAGTGGGATCAGAACTGGTGGGGGCACGCAAAGTGCACCCACTGGGTGTAGTCCCCGAGACAATGGTGGACTGCGGGCAGTCGACCGTAGTCTTAGTACTTATTGTCTTTGTTGTTTTTTGCTGTGAAATAATTTCTCCTCGAAATCTTGGGATCTTGGAGCTTGTTTTGCTGACTTGGAGAGACAGCAGATCCAACTGAACCTTGACTTGGAGCTGGCCAAGACAGAGCTGCAAAAAGTCAAGGACAGCACCACTGGTAAGACGAGTTTGTCAGCTAGTCTGTCTTAGGCTTGAGTACCCTTCCGCTCTTTCTGGACCAAGCATTGTTTCTTTGCAGAAAAACTAAGAGAGGCTCTGACGAAGAAGGACCAGCATTTGGCTGCTGCTCGAAAGGAAGCTGACGACAGAACCGCTCTGGCTGAATAGAAGTTGGCTTCGTTCGGCCAGTTGGAAGAAGAGAATACCAGGCTGAAATCTGCTCTGAATGACACCAACAAGGAGTGCTCGCACTGGAAGAAGGAGAATCTCATCCTGGGCGAGAAGATGGAAAGCATTGCTCGCAGGAGGGACGATCTGGAGAGCTATCTGAGAAGCCTTGCCAAGAAGTTGTTCATCAAGCTTGAAGGTGCATATTTTGTTCCGACTGATTTTTTTTGTGTCGACTCAGTGTACGAAAATTGACTTATCCTTGGATCGTGAATGCAGAGTTTTGCCAGAACTTCGAGGAGGAGACTGGGCGGATCGAACCTGTTTTGGATCCAATCAATTCTCCCGTGAAAGATGAAACTGCCATGAATCTGCTCCGACTGGAATCCCGCATTGACGGTGTCGTGGACTACTTGGCTCGACTGAAGGTCGCTATGTCATGGATCGATCCGGCACTTTGGCCAGAGGCTATGCTCCAAAATGATCTTGAGTCCCTGATGACTCAACTTGATGAAATCCCTGACCGAGTGTAGGAGTGGAAGAAGTCTTCTGCTTGGTGCGGCGCTGATGTGGCTATGTCTTTGGTTCATGTCCACTGCAAGGAGGTGCGACAAGACAAACTGGCAGCAATCAAGGTCGCCAACACCCAGAAGCATGACTTCCGAACTTTTATGGAGACTTTCATCGCTGCAGCCACTCGGATCGCCGACGGCGTTGACCTGGATGAGTTCGTCGAGCCTGCCAGCCCTCCTCCTGCGGAGTGAACAAACTTTTATGCCTCACCTTAAATTTGCCTTGGAATGCCGAGTGGTTTTTGTAACCGTTAAACTCTTTCGGGCTGAATGCCCGAGCACTTTGATTTGTGGTCCGGAACCTTTAGGATTTATCTGAACTTGGTTTATTGTTGAAGATCTTTATGAATTCCCCGTCAAGTGGAAATCGATCTTTATTCGAGACAACTTTTGTATTTGTGGCGCAACTCCAAAGGAGAAGGTAGCAGTCGACCTACGCCTCGTCGTCCTTGCGGGTCGGTGATGGAGCGCATTTTGTATTTGTGGCGAAGCTCCCCAAGGAGGAGGTGGCAGTCGACCTGCACCTCGTTACTGCAGAGAGGGATGTGTTTCGTACTTAGGCGAGTACTTGGACTGCAGCTAAGTCTTCGAGTGAGAGAACTTAGGCAAGTGTTGGACTGTAGCTAAGCCCCCGAGTGGGAGGACTGCTCTCCACTCGGTAGGATTTCTTCAAACTTAGGCGAGTGCCGGACTGCAGCTAAGTCTCCGAGTGGGAAAACTTAGGCGAGCACTGGACTGCAGCTAAGCCTCCGAGTGGGAGGGCTGCTCTCCACTCACTAGGATTTTTTTCAAACATAGGCGAGTGCCTGACTGCAGCTAAGTCCTCAAGTGAGAGAACTTAGGCGAGTACTGGACTGCAGCTAAGCCCCTGAGTGGGAGGACTGCTCTCCACTCGGTAGGATTTTTTTTCAAACTTAGGCGAATGCCTGACTGCAGCTAAGCCCTCAAGTGAGAGAACTTAGGTGAGTACTGGACTGCAGCTAAGCCCCCGAGTGGGAGGACTGCTCTCCACTCGGTAGGATTTTTTTCAAACTT
>NC_041384.1:571241088-571279446 GCF_002162155.2 Triticum dicoccoides | reverse complement strand
CGGTAGGATTTTTTCAAACTTAGGCGAGTGCCGAACTGCAGCTAAGTCCTCAAGTGAGAGAACTTAGGCGAGTACTGGACTGCAGCTAAGCCTCCAAGTGGGAGGACTGCTCTCCACTCGGTAGGATTTTTTTCAAACTTAGGCGAGTGTCTGACTGCAGCTAAGTCCTCAAGTGAGAGAACTTAGGCGAGTACTGGACTGCAGCTAAGCCCCTGAGTGGGAGGACTGCTCTCCACTCGGTAGGATTTTTTCAAACTTAGGCGAAACGGGTTCGCAGCTAGGCCCCCGAGTGGGAGGACTGCTCTCCACTCGGTAGGAAATTATTTTTACAAACTTAGGCGAAGCGGATTCGCAGCTAAGCTACCCACTGGGGGATTTCTTTCGCAAACTAAAAACAATAACAATCACTGGGAAAATTATGATGCTCTTGTCTTTGATAAATAAACTACAGGAGTTTTTCCTTATTACATCTCATCCGAGTGAGAATTCAAGTATAAAAGGGGCGGAGTAGCTCCGCATTCCAGGCTCGCGGCTCATCAATCTGGCGATCAATGTTGTAGAGGTGGTATGCTCCATTGTGGAGGACTCTGGTGACTATGAAGGGGCCTTCCCAAGTAGGAGCGAGTTTGTGTGGTTTCTGCTGATCCACTCGGAGGACTAAGTCTCCTTCTTGGAAGGCTCGACTCTTCACGTTTCTGGCATGGAATCGATGCAAGTCTTGCTGATAGATGGTCGATCGGATCATGGCCATTTCTCTTTCTTCTTCCAGGAGGTCGACTGCATCCTGTCGGGCTTGTTCTGCTTAATCTTCAGAGTAGAGCTCAACTCGGGGAGCGTTGTGAAGCAGGTCACTCGGCAAGACTGCCTCGGCTCCATAGACCAGAAAGGATGGGGTTCTTCCGGTCAATCAGTTCGGGGTTGTCCTCAATGCCCAAAGGACTGACGGAAGCTCGTCGACCCATGCACCTGCCGCGTGCTGGAGATCGTGCATCAATCGGGGTTTCAGTCCTTTGAGAATTAGGCCGTTTGCCCTTTCTGCTTGCCCATTCGATTGGGGGTGAGCGACCGAAGCATAGTCGCCCCGAGTGCCCTGAGAGGCGCAAAAGGCCCTGAATTTGTCGGAATCGAAGTTTGACCCATTGTCAGTGATGATGCTGTGCGGAACTCCATATCTGAATATCAACTCTCTGATGAAGCTGATAGCAGTGCAAGCATCAAGATTCTTGATAGGCTTGGCTTCAATCCATTTGGTGAACTTGTCGACTGCTACTAGTACATGAGTGAAGCCGCTCCTGCCCGTTCTCAGTGGTCCAACCATGTCCAGCCCCCAAACAGCGAAAGGCCAGACGAGTGGAATGGTTTTCAGGGCTGACGCGGGCTTGTGCGACATATTGGAGTAATACTGACATCCTTCACATTTGTCGACTATCTCCTTTGCCATTTCATTGGCCCTTGGCCAGTAGAATCCCGCTCGGTATGCTTTAGCCACAATGGTCTGAGAGGACGCATGATGACCACAGGTCCCCGAGTGGATATCGTCAAGGATCATCAGACCTTCTTCTGGTGTCATACACTTCTGACTGACTCCAATCGCGCTTTCCCTATACAATTGTCCCTTAATGACTATAAAGGCCTTGGATCACCGGACGATCTGTCGAGCCTCTTCTTCGTCCTTTGGGAGTTCTTTCCTTAAGATGTACGCGATGTATGGTACTGTCCAGTCGGGAGTGATGACTAAGACTTCCATGATCAGATCGACCACAGCTGGAACTTCAACTTCAGTCGGATCCGTGGTACTTTTTGGTTGCGGGGCCTCTTCAGTGAAGGAATCCTCCTGAACTGATGGTGTGTGGATGTGTTCCAAAAACACATTGCTGGGAATGGCTTCTCTTTTGGAACCTATTTTTGCCAGATCATCAGCTGCTTGATTTTTCAGTCGGGGTATGTGATGAAGCTCTAACCCCTCGAATTTCTTCTCCAGCTTTCTCACTGCATTGCAATAACCAGTCATGGCTGGACTTCTGACGTCCCATTCCTTCATCACCTGATTAACCACCAAATCTGAGTCGCCATAGACCATGAGGCGACGGACACCGAGTAAATGGCCATGCGCAACCCATATAAAAGTGCTTCATATTCTGCCTCGTTATTGGAGGAATCAAAGTGGATTTGAAGAACATATCTGAGTTTATCTCCTCTGGGGGAGACCAACACCACTCCGGCACCGGAACCATTCAGCATCTTGGAACCATCGAAGAACATGGTCCAATGCTCCGAGTGAACCTGAGTCGGCAGTTGCTGTTCAATCCACTCGGCGGCGAAATTTGTGATTGCCTGGGACTTGATAGCTTTCTTTGCCTCAAACTTGATATCTAGAGGAAGGAGTTCAATTGCCCATTTTGCCACTCGACCAGTTGCATCTCTGTTATGTAGGATCTCTGATAATGGAGCGTCGCTGACGACTGTAATGGAATGATCAGAGAAGTAGTGAGCAACTTTCTTTGTGGTCATATGAATCCCATATACAAGCTTCTGATAATGAGGATATCTTTGCTTCGATGGGGTCAAAACTTTAGAAATATAATATACTGGGCGCTGAACTTTGAAGGTTTTTCCTTCTTCCCGCTCGACCGTAAGTACCGTACTGACGACTTGTCCTGTGGCTGCAATGTAAAGCAGCAAAGGCTCCTTGTTGATTGGGGCAGCAAGCACTGGCTGGGTGGAGAGCAGAGCTTTGAGCTCTGCAAACGCTGCATCAGCTTCAGGAGTCCACTCGAACTTGTTGGACTTCTTCATCAATCGGTAAAGAGGCAATGCCTTTTCACCGAGACGAGATATGAATCGACTTAAAGCGGCCAAGCAACTAGTAAGCTTCTGGACATCGTGCACTCGCACAGGACTTTTCATTCGGAGTATAGTACCGACTTTTTCTAGATTGGTGTCGATTCCCCGTTCGGAAATGAGAAAACCAAGTAATTTTCCGCCGGGAACTCCGAATGTGCACTTTGATGGATTGAGCTTGATATCATACCTCCTGAGGTTGGCAAAGGTTTCAGCAAGGTCAGTCAGGAGGTCGGAACCCTTCTGTGACTTGACCACAATATCATCCTTGTACACCTCCACATTCCGACTGATTTGAGTGAGCAAACACTTCTGAATCATCCTCATGAATGTGGCTCCGGCATTCTTGAGGACGAACGGCATGGTAACGTAACAGAAGCACCCGAATGGAGTGATGAAGGCTGTTTTGATCTTGTCAGGTCCATACAGACGGATCTGATGGTACCCGGAATAGGAGTCTAAAAAAGACAGTCGCTCACATCCCACAGTCGAGTCGACTATCTGATCGATGCGGGGGAGAGGAAAATGATCTTTCGGGCAGGCCCGATTGATATGTTTAAAGTCAATGCACATGCGAAGTGATTTTCCCTTCTTGGGGACCATAACAACGTTGGCGAGCCACTCGGAGTGGTAGATTTCCCCGATGAACTCCGCTGCTAAGAGCCGAGCCACCTCCTCGCCAATGGCCTTTCTCTTCTGGACGGCGGACCATCGGAGATGTTCCTTGACAGGTTTTACTTTTGAGTCGACTCTTAGGCGGTGCTCAGCCAGCTCCCTGGGAACACCCGACATGTCAGAAGGCTTCCATGTGAAAATGTCCCAGTTCTCACGGAGGAACTGGATGAGCGCTTCTTCCTATTTGGAGTCGAGTGTTGTCGAGATATGAGTTGGAGCAGCATTGGGGTCGGTCGGGTGGATGTGAGCTGTCTTCATATCGCCAGTCGACTGAAAAGCTGATTCTGTAGCGGGCTTCTTGGCTCGCAACAAATCACTCGGGTCTGCAGTCTTCTGGTATTCCTGCAACTCCACCACTGCCATCTGAGCATTAGCGATCTTTGAACCTTTCTGAAAACATTCTTCCGCTTTCTTCCGATTGTCCGTAATAGTGATCACACCTTTGGGGCCAGGCATCTTCAATTTGAGATACACATAACATGGTTGGGCCATGAAGCATGCATAAGCCGGCCTGCCCAAAATAGCGTGGTAGGCACTCTGGAAGTCTACAACTTCAAATGCCAACTTTTCTTTCCGGTAATTCTTGGAATCACCGAAAACCACATCAAGAGCAATCTGGCCGAGTGATTCGGCCTTCTTCCTAGGAATGACTCCATGGAAACTCATGTTGCTGGCACTGAGTCTGGACATCGGAATGCCCATCCCTTTCAACGTCTCAGCATACAATATGTTCAAACCACTGCCACCATCCATCAAGACTTTGGTCAGTCGAGTGCCTTCAACAACTGGGTCGACCACCAAAGCTTGCCTCCCAGGGGTGGCGATGTGCATTGGGTGATCGGACTGGTCGAATGTGATAGCAGTCTGAGACCATTTCAAATAACTGGGTGTCGCCGGAGCAACCATATTCACCTCTCAGTTGATGACTTTCAGTCGACCTTTGCTCTCCACATCAGCAAAAATCATCAGGGTGGAATTGACCTAGGGGTATCCATCATTGCTATCTTCCTTGTCCTCAACTTTGTCTGACTCCTTTTCTTTATCTTTGGGTTGCTTGCCCTGGAACTGCTGGATCAAGAGTCGACACTGTCGAGTGGTATGTTTTGGGTAAATAAAATTACCCTCTTCATCTTTCTTGGTGTGGACGAGGCACAACAAATCCAACACATCATTTCCGTCCTGGTCTTTAACTTTCTTGGGGTTCCAAGGTCCTTTGGGTTTCCCCTTAAAATTTCCTTGAGTCACAGCTAAGGCTTCCGCAGGAGCAGCTGGCTCAGCTTTCCGCTTCTGTTTCTGATTGGAATTTCCTCCGGCTTCTTGAGCGACTGACTTGAGCTTGCCACTCCTGAGTCGATCCTCATCCTCACCATTAGCATACTTGGTGGCAATCTCCATCATCCAATTCAGAGACATGTCTCCGGTTCGACCGAATTTCAGATTCAGTTCTCTGTACTTGACGCCTTCTTTGAAGGCACATACTGCTTGGTGGTCAGGCACATTCTCTACCGTGTGATGCAACATGATCCATCTCTGGGTGTAATCCCTCAAGGTTTCATTCGGCTTCTGCACGCAAGACCGCAGTTCCGTCAGCCCTGCCGGCCGCTTGCATGTTCCTTCAAATGTGGTGACAAACACTCGGGCAAGATCTTCCCAAGTGTAAATGCTGTTGGGTGCTAATTGGTTCAGCCATGCTCTGGCCGAGCCCTCCAACATGAGAGGCAGGTGCTTCATGGCCACTTCATCATTGCCACCGCCAATCTGGACGGCCACTCGGTAGTCTTCAAGCCAAGTATCGGGCTTGGACTCGCCAATGAACTTACTGACCCCAGTCGCCAACCTGAAGTTGGGAGGGATCACAGCGGCCCTGATGGCTCTGCTAAAGCACTCTGGCCCCGAAACATGTGCTCTGCTGCTGGTAGGTGCGTCTATGTCGTGTCCTTCTTGGTGAGCTATGTTCCTGTCGACCAAACCTTGAACGAGAATGGATCTCGCATCAAAGCCTGGTTCCCTGGAGTCGACTGGAACCCTTTGCCCAACACTACGAGGGCGCCTGTCATCCTGCTGTCGAGGCGCATACGACCCGCTCCTCGGAGGAGGGGTGGGAGCTCGACGTCGATCTTCATGATCGAACCGGTGATCAAATTGCTCACGGTTCCCATACTGATAACGTCGGTCCCCATGTCCCTCACGCCTCGGGGGCGATCTTGGGCTATGAGCCGACTGGACCGTGTCGGTAGCAACGGATTTGCTATGAATCTTGTTCCGCGACTGAGAAACAGCGGAATTTTGGTCTCCTGCTGCTCGGAGTAACACTCTGATCTGCAGCAAGCCTCTGCCAGCCTCCGACTGGGAAGGCTGAATCGACTCTGCTATACGGGCTGCAGCTGCTAAATTCTGAATTGGAGTTCGATATACCTGCGGGGGCGGGAAGAGCTGACGTCGACTGTATTCGGGAACCCGTTGTCATGCACGCTCATCGAGTGCTCGCTGGAGGTTCTCCAGTCGACTGCGCTCGGACAAGTTTGCCAGGCGCGTGTCCTCCAAGGCACGAGCCTCGGGGGTATCTCCAACGATAGGAGTGTGCAGTGCATCGATGTTCCGGCGGCGAAGTTCTTCTCTCTGCAGCGACGTGAGAGGCTCGGGAAGATATTCCTCATGGGGACGCGACGGGTCGTCTCCACCCGCGCCTCCGTCGGTGCGGGGAAAACTGAGAGGACTGGGCGGTCCATCGACCATCAGAACCTCCGCCGCCGGGTCGCTGCTGTCGCACTCGGATGCTATCTCTGCGGAGCCAGTCGACAGGTCGAACAAGCCATAGAGGGATTCGTCGGGCTCGATCGCCACGACTTGAGGGGTGGCCGACTGGCGCGCCACCGCGTGTCTTACCCACCGCTGAAGTCTCGACCGACCGGAGCGCTTGCGCCGGCGGGAAACAGGGAAGGAGGACAACACAGGAGCCGACCGGTAGGGAGTCGACGGTTGCCGCAGAAGAACGCCGTGGACGCACGCGCTAAAGTGCATTGCCCCGCGGACAGGGAGTGCGTCCACGTCGAGCGAAGCCTCCTGAAGCCAAGCAGAGTCGTCGACGATGAACGTGAGTGCGCCGAGACAGATCTCGCGGCCCTCCACCAAAACTCCGCCGAAAACCATGATGATTCGGGTCGGAAAAGATCGCAACTCCTCCAAGAAATCGCTAAAACACCGGCCCAACGATGGGCGCCAACTATCGTGGTTCTAAGTCTGACAGTAGTGTAGGGGGGTAAGTATGGAGAGGCAAGATCTTAGCTATGGAGAAGTTGTAAGCACGCAAGGTTTACGAGTTCAGGCCCTTCTCGGAGGAAGTAATAGCCCTACGTCTCGGAGCCCGGAGGCGGTCAACTGGATTATGTGTGTATGAATTACAGGGGTGCGGACCCTTGTCCCTGAGGAGGGGGTGGCTTATATAGAGTTCGCCAGACCCCTCCCGCCCTCAGTTACAAAGGGTTTAAATACATTAATGTCGGGCGTTGGTGGTAACGCCCCTAATAAAGTGCTATGATGACCATAAAAGCTATTTAATAACCGACCGTTAGCATGCAGAGTGCCCTTGGGTCTCCTGACCGTCGAGTGGTTGCTTCTTGGTCGAGTGATTGCTTCTTGGTCGAGTATCTTCGAGTCCGTCGAGTGGAACACCTCCAAGTCGATTGAAAGGTGATTTCCTCTGGAGATGTCCTTGGGTAGGTCAGTTTGGACAGGTCCATGACCCCACCCTAGGTACATAACTTCATCATTCGTCTCATGCATCCGAGCATTTTCCCCGTTGTCCATTTTGCATTCCGGCGCTCCTATCTCCTCCGGTGGTCCTTTCTACCTCTTTTCATGTGTGGGGTTAAACATTTCCGGATTGGACCGAGACTTGCCATGCGGCCTCGGTTTACTACCGGTAGACCGCCTGTCAAGTTTCCTGTCATTTGGACTTCGTTTGATACTCCAACGGTTAACCGAGGGACCGAGAAGGCCTCGTGTGTGTGTTCCAGCCCAACACCCTTCCAGTTTGGCCCATAACCCACCAAAACTCTCTCCATCATCTAGAGCGTTCGATTACAATCACGTGGCTGCAAACCGCACCTCATTTGGACTCTCCTAGCTCCCTCTATGCCTATATAAAGATCCCTTCCCCGAAATCCGGATGAAACCCTAACCCTCTCCATCTCCTCGCGGCCGGACGAAATCTCACCGGCCAGACACGTCCATTCCGCCAGCCAGCGCCACGTGGCGCCTTCCAATTCGCCGCCACCACCGCGCCCACTTCACCGCGCCGCCACCCGCGCGCTGGCCCGCCGGGGCCCAGGCGGGGCCCTCCCGGCCCGAAGCCTCCGCGCCGCCCGCGCGCTGTCCCCGCCGCCCGAGAGCCTTGTCGCGCCGCGTCCCGCCGCCTATTGCCGGATCCCCGCCACCGCGCCATTGCCGGCCGGAGCAAGCTCCACCGCGGCAAGCTCCTCCCTCCATCGGCCACACCTCGCCGTCCCACGCGCCCCGAGGTCACTGTCCCTCGCCGCCGCCTCCTCTCCGACGCCGGCGACGTCCAGCCGGTCCGGCGACCACGCCCCCGCCGGCCTCGTTCTTCTCCGGTGAACAGGACTTCCCCGGTGATCCTCGGGCGCCGCGCCAGCTACAGTGCGCCTCAGATCCAGATCCGGAATATTAGGGTTGACCTCGTTTTGTCCCAGTTTTGCATATTTTTTAGCATACTTCATCATGTCGTAACTTTGCACTCGTAACTCTGTTTTGGGCGTGTAGCATATCAAAATGTTTATCTCAGAGAGTACATCATTTCATCTCACTGCATAATTTTCAGTTGAGCTCATCTTGATGCCCGAAATGCTATTGGAAGAGAGCTATATGAGATAATTGTCGGATCTGTTGCATCAAATAGCTATTTGTCATTTTTGCCATGATTAATGTGTGCATGATATGCTCCTGAGTTCTGCATGTGTTTTGTTATATGCCATGCCATATTTGCAGAGGTGCTTACCATGTATTTTTGTGATATGTGTGGTGACTAGCACAAGATTGCAAAGTAGTGCATTCGATAATGCTGATTTCAGGGACTTACAATTTCACGAAGTCCTTGATCTGATTTTATCAATATGCCATATGTTCATGTTGTTTCCTAGTGATTCGTGCCTCTTTTGAGGATGATCAGTAAGGATGTTTTGTAAACATTGTGGTGCTCTATCCATCCATGTCTTTGTTTGCAATTATGAAGCACCCTAGCTTGAGTCAATCGAGCTCTACTTTTGCTATTTCGTGAATCCTGGCAGATTGTTGACTTGTTAGCGATTTTGCAGAGGATGTTGTTACTGATCCGTGCATACTATGTTGTTGTTCTTGCCATGTCTAGCTTCTATGGTATGTATTCTTGATGGGTGTATGCTTAGTTTGTCATGCCATGCTCTGTAGTGAGTGCATCGAGCTCGTGAACATGCCTACTCGCTAACAGATTTGCATGCTCCAATTTTTCACTAAGTCTGTAATCTGATTATGTTTTTGCCATGTTCACATGCTTGCAATTGTATTTTTTGATCCCTTTTGGCTCAAGGTCACTAAGGGACTTTTGTTAAGTGCTTTGAGTAGTTTCATGTCATGCCTTGCTTTGCCATGTTAAGTTCATGTAGCATATAGTTTTCATGCTCCAAAGTGTGCTACTTGATGTTAAATTCCAGACTTGTGTTAATTTCACCAAGTCTGAAACCTGTTTACCATTTGCACTTTTGCCATGCTTGTTTGAACCTGTTAATGGATGAATTGGCCGTAGCTTAGTGTTCATCTTTTGTCAAGCATCATGAGTGGATCCCTGTGATGTATTTTGTTGTATGTTTGAGTGCTGTAGCATAATTATCTTGATGCATTTAGATGGCTACTAGCTATTTATCGCAGACCGTTGCCATATTTGTTTTGCTTGCCATTTCCAAACCGTGCATCCGATTCCGGTGATCTTTATATCGATTTCAACCGAAATCACCTCACCTTTCCAGTGGCACTCTTGGATTTCTATGTTGAGGCCAGGTTCAATCATTCCTTGTCAAATCTTGCATATGCATCACATATCACATCCCGCATAGCATACCATGTTTGCATCATGTTGTTTGAGCTTTGCACGTGGTTGATTGTGTTCCTTTTGCTTGTTTGTCTTGTTTGGGTAGAGCCGGGAGATGATTTCGCTAACGAGGAGCCCGTTGAGTTTGCTTACGAGGATCAAGTCAACTCTGACAACTTTGCAGGCAAGATGATCATACCCTCGAAATCACTTCTATCTTTGCTTGATAGATGCTCGCTCTTTTGCTATGCCTATGCTATGATGCCTACCACTTGCTTATCATGCCTCCCAAAATGCCATGTCAAACCTATAACCCACCATGTCCTAGCAAACCATTGATTGGCTATGTTACCGCTTTGCTCAGCCCCTCTTATAGCATTGCTAGTTGCAGGTGAAGATTGGAGTTCGTTCCTTGTTGGAACATTGTTTATTGTTGGGATATCACCATATTATCTTGTTATCTTAATGCATCTATATACTTGGTAAAGGGTGGAAGGGTCGGCCTTTTTCCTAGTGTTTTGTTCCACTCTTGCCGCCCTAGTTTCCGTCATATCGGTGTTATGTTCCCGGATTTTGCGTTCCTTACGCGGTTGGGTTATAATGGGAACCCCTTGACAGTTCGCCTTGATTAAAACTCTTCCAGCAATGCCCAACTTTGGTTTTACCATTTTCCACCTAGCCTTTTTCCCTTGGGTTTCGCGGACTCAAGGGTCATCTTTATTTTAACCCCCCTCGGGCCAATGCTTCTCTAAGTGTTGGTCCAACCGAGCAATGTCCGGGGCTACCAGGGGCAAATCTGGGCTGGCCTACCCGACGTCTTGCTCATCCGGTGTGCCCTGAGAACGAGATATGTCTAGCTCCTATCGGGATTTGTCGGCACAATCGGGCGGTGTTGCTGGACTTGTTTTACCATTGTCGAAGTTGTCTTGTAGAACCGGGATGCCGAGTCTGATCGGAATGTCTCGGGAGAAGGTTTATCCTTCGTTGACCGTGAGAGCTTGTTATGGGCTAAGTTGGGACTCCCCTGCAGGGATTTGAACTTCCGAAAGCCGTGCCCGTGGTTATGGGCAGATGGGAATTTGTTAATGTCCGGTTGTAGATAACATGAACCTTAACTTAATTAAAAATGATTCAACTGCGTGTCTAAATGTGATGGTCTCTTCTCGGCGGAGTCCGGGAAGTGAACACGGTGTTGCAGTAATGTTTGTCGTAGGTTGATTCTATAGTTCTTCGTTCGTGCTTTGCCTTCTCTTCTCGCTCTCTTTTGCGAACAGGTTAGCCACCATATATGCTAGTCGCTTGCTGCAGCTCCACATATTACCTTGCCTTACCTATAAGCTTAAATAGTCTTGATCGCGAGGGTGCGAGATTGCTGAGTCCCCGTGACTCACAGATTACTTCCAAACCAGATGCAGGGACCGATGATTCCGTTCCAGATGATGCGCTTGAGCTCAAGTGGGAGTTCGACGAAGACTCACGCCGTTACTATGTGTCTTTCCCTGATGATCAGTAGTGGTGCCCAGTTGGGGCAATCGGGACCATGTCGCTTGTTGGGGTTGATCTTTTATTTTGGTACCATAATCGGACCATGAGTGTATTGGATGATTGTAATGCTATTCATGTACTTTGTATGACGTGGCGAGTGTAAGCCAACTATGTACCTTTTCCCCTATTATCTATTTTACATGGGTTGTTGTGAAGATTACCTTACTTGCGACATTGCTTTCAATGCGGTTATGCCTCTAAGTCGTGCTTCGGCACGTAGGAGATATAGCCGCATCGAGGGCGTTACACTACTAGAATCGCCAGTGCTTGAAAGGAAAAGTGAATGAAAAACATCGAAATTGGAAAGTTTCCTATGGTACTACTTTTCATGAATTTTGTGCAAAGGAATGGAGCAAAGGAGAACTGTAGGATTTGTTCCTTTAGTGTCTCCTTGGAAGAAAAACCGTAGGAATTCTAATTTCCACTTCTCCTCCTTTTCATATTCCTATTCGTCAAGCACAAGACTAAGATATAGTAGCATAATAGCATTATAACCGTACATTTTCTTGTGGTTTGACTTAATCTCACCATGCTTTTTTGCATCATCTGATCTTCCAATTGTTGTGAATCAAACACCCAGATTGGCAGAAATCCTGTGTTTTTAAATTCTCTGTTTTGCACGTGCATTCCTATCCTATTCATGTCTATTTCCTATCCCTGCATTGTTAGAATCCTCAAATTCAAACAAGCCCTTACTCAATTACTTCTATTACAGATATGTGTCAAAGAAAACCTTGTGTGGTTTGTCCTGCTCCTGCGGCGCTATGTTCCACCCCAGCTCAGCTGCTCCAACGATGGAAGGGTTCACCACATTAGGGATCCGCTCTCCAGACTGTCTTTCGCCATCTCAGATCTTCTTCCCCGCCGTCGGCAGCCACAGTAACTGCATTACCATCATCAACTGAGCAGATGACCTTGAGGACTACACGGGTCCGCAAGAGAGGTCGCACTCTTCTGTGTCTGCTTATGTTATGCGTCGCTTAATATGATGACATGCTACATTATCATCGTGTTCACCTATTAGACTCCGAGTCAGGTCCAAACTAATGCTAAAACTTGAGTTTTTAAATGGTTGTGGGGTACATATTGGGGCAGCAATCAGTACTATCTGTCTACTATCTGGTTAATCTCCGGTGTCTACTATGAGTTTCATGTTGGGTGCAAACAAACATTAAAGGAGCCATTATCTGTATTTTTTTAACTAAAGCTATTATCTGCCTGCTATCATTGGTTTTGGGTCTATCCACAGTTTGCTACCATCACTCTGGATTTGTGCATGCACTCCTTACATAATCTCACTATGTTTTATTCCTATGCATGCCAGTTATTGTACACAATGGAACTGATCATGTAGAGCAAAAGAGACGAGCCTTGCATGGCAATAAAATTTCATGCAGACGTCATTCCATGGTGGGCGCAAAGGCAGCCCCCCTCCACCCATTTCGGATCATAATCAAGAGCAAGATAATTGTTCTGAGGGGGATTCAGAAGGAGATTACCACTCCTATTTACCCCATGAGGTCTTCGCTCTAACTTGGCATGCTGATGTTGGTAATATCATGCATATGGTGCCTTACATTGCTTACTGTATACATTAAAGATGTCATCTGCTTAGTTTAGACATGCTTTGTGTCAATGCCATCTGTTTAGTTTCTTTATCGTATATGTGAATCATGCAATGCCATATTGTCTAGCCAGGCATCATATATGTGAATTTTGCAATGCCACCCTAGTTAGCCAGTCATCTTATATGTGAATTATATCATGCCATCATTTTTTTATTATGTGTTAAATTTGTCAACAATTTTAGTACATTCAATTACTCTTCCTGTGCATCAGCCATTCGGCACGGTCATGGAAAGATCTGGAGTGGAAACAAGGTCTTCAGAGCAGACAATGCTATCTGACGAAGCACATGTCTTGCTGGTTACCGATAGCTCCTCAGAGGAGGATTCAGAGACAGATGACCAGTCATATCCCCCCCCCCGAGGTGCATGCCCTAACTTGGTAGGGTTATGTTGCTCATATCGTGCGTATGGTATCTTGCATTGCTATGTCATTTGCTTATTTTAGACATGCTTTGGGTGAATGCCACCTGTTTAGTGTCTAATTACCATATATGTGAATTATGCAATGCCATCTTGTTGCAAGACATTATATATGTGAATTATGCAATGTTATCTTGTTGCAAGGCATTATGTATGTGAATTATGCAATGCCATGCTGTTTAGGCAAGCATCATATATGTGAATTATATTATGTCGTCCTTTTTTTGTATTTCTCATTGCTTTTGTCGACAATGTTTGTATATTCAACTGCTCTTCCTGTGCATCAGCCATTTGAATTGGTGATGGAGAAATCTGGAGTGAAAACAAGGTCTTCAGAGTAGACAATGCTACCTACTGAAGCAGATATCTTGCTGGTTACAGATAGCTCTTCAGAGGAGGATTCAGAGGCAGATGACCAGTCCTATTATCCCCCTGAGGTGTATGCTCAAACTTGGCAGGATTATATTACTCATATAATGCATATGTTGTATTGCAATGCTTAGTTTTTACATCATATACACAATATTGAATGTCATCTCCTTAGTTGACACATCATATATGCGATTGCCCTCTGCTCACTTCCTTAGTATATAAATCATATATTTGAATTATGTCATGCCATGATGTTTACATAGACAACATGTATCTGAATTATGGCATGCCAACTCATTTTCTAAAGAAATAATATAGTTATATCATCTCATCCTGTTTACATAGTCATCATATTTTAAATTATGTCATTCTATTCGTGAATTATATCATGCCATCATGTTTCCATCGACGACATGTTTGTGATTTATGGCATGCCAACCACTTTAATAAACACATCGTATAGTTATATCATGTCATCATGTTTACATAGTCATCATATTTTGAAGTATGTCATTCTATCCTGTTTAGTTAGCCATCATACATGTGAAATTGTGTCATGCTATCCTGTTTAATTAGCCATCATATATGTGAAATTATGTCCTGCTATTCTGTTTGCTTAGACAACATAAATGTGAATTATTTCATGCCTTGTTTTCTTCCCTACTATCCATTGCACCTGTCTATCTTACAATGTCTCTACATTCAATTACTTTTCTTGTTTATCAGCCATTTCAATTGGAGGGAGTGATGGCAGTATCTGTGGGAGTAAAAACACGATCTTCAGAAAAGATTGTGCTACCTGTCGATGCAGGTAGAACCACGGTTGTACTTGCCCAAGAACCAGCCCCACCACACATAACCCACACTCATGCAGATTGTACCCCTACCCAGTTGGACAGAGAACCAGCTACACCCCTTCTAACCCCAACCCCAACAGATAGACACCCAGTTCCCGTTGACACAGCACCGTCTCCATCACAGAGCACCCAAACACGAGCAGTTAGTAATGCAACTACAGTGCCCAAATCACGAGGACCACCACTCCGAACCCGAAGTCAACGCTTAAAGCAGAAGAAGAATTGTTCTTGGGTCAGGTTCCATAGCTATGGTTCATACTACTTTGCTCTTGCATCACTGTATTTACTGATACCAACTAATTTCAAATTTGAAGGATGCAATTGAAACTCCAATGGCGCAACAGGTATGTTTTAAACCTGTTTCTTCAACGTGTTTGGCTGTTTGCTGTTGTAACTTGCTCTATGTTGATTTCAGTTTCAATTGAATAAACAATTATGTTCTCGTGCCACACACATTACAAGTGTTGTTATTGTTGTGTAGTTTCCCACACTTATATTCTTTCTATGTTGCTTTGTCTTAAATAGATATGATTCGAACTGTATCTATCTTGATTTGGCAACATAAACTATAATGATATAGACCATACAGTGACCATACTACATAGATATATGTTTGTTTCATGCTGTTATCCTATCCACCTTACTACTGAACTGGTTTACCAAAATGAGTTTCATATACTACATTGTAAACCTAAGATGTGTTTGTTTGTTTCTCTTTTAGAACGCGGATAAAATATTGGAGAAGAGTACCCTGTTATGCAATGGTAAAGGAAGTAATGCAGATAAGGTTTAAGATAGTGAGACATCCCTGTTGGTCTCCAAGAAAGCTGATAAAAACTATATTGAAGACACTGAGACAACCCCAAAGTCCTGTCTTGATGTAGTGTTTGAGTTACTGGCTACCACTGCTGGCACCAGCTCTTCGAACTCGTTGCCTGAATCAGTTCGACTTCTTGAGTCTCAACTTCAAGTTGAAAGACATCGATCAGATGTTATGCGACAGGAAGCCGAAGGACTGAGGAAGTCCCTGCAGAATTCAGATGCATACTTTCTAGTGCAACAGCAAGCGCTGGAGGACTTAAGCGCCAAACAAGAGAAAGTTAATAAGCTTGCTAAGAATCTTGCCAGCATTATGGGTACCCAGGATATTGTTTCTTGAGCTCTTCTAAAGTGGTTTCAGTTCTAGACTTGTTTTGCTGCGGCATTTATATGCTGTTGTGTTCCCTATATTTGCACTGGTGGCAAACTTTGATGCCCAGTGGATGTAATATGTGTAATAGCCGTGATAGCCTCAATAACCATGGGCTAATATTTACTGTAGTGACACTGGGCCTCCTACGGGCCGTAGAAACAGTGGGCCTTCTACGGGCCATATAAACAGTGGGCCTTCTACGGGCCGTAGAAATAGTGGGCCTTCTACGGGCCGTAGAAACAATGGGCCTTCTATCGGCCGTAGAAACAATGGGCCTTCTACGGGTCATGTCATCAATGGGCCTTATACGGGTCGTATGATCGATTGGCCAAACATGGGCCAAATAGACCGCATTCTGGCCGTAAACGGGCTAGAGTTGGAATCATCCATTCGTGGGCCGACCATAATGAGGCATCGTTAATAGGCCGTATTTGATGACGCTATGAAAACGGCCCAACGTATTAACGGACCATGAGGGAGTCCTGGATTAGGGGGTGTTCGGATAGCCGGACTATACCTTCAGCCGGACTCCTGGACTATGAAGATACAAGATTGAAGACTTTGTCCCGTGTCCGGAAGGGACTTTCCTTGGCGTGGAAGGCAAGCTTGGCGATACGGATATTCAGATCTCGTACCATTGTAACTGACTTTGTGTAACCCTAACCCTCTCCGGTGTCTATATAAACCGGAGGGTTTTAGTCCGTAGAACAACATAGACAACAACAATCATACCATAGGCTAGTTTCTAGGGTTTAGCCTCTCCGATCTCGTGGTAGATCTACTCTTATACTACCCATATCATCTATCTATCTATCTATATCTATCTATACCTATACTAATTTATGACCCCCGAAAAATTCCCACGTTAATCAGTAATTAGGAACCGTTAATCTCGTGGGACCAAATTATTACGGTGTAGACCAATCTATCAATCCATCATTGAAAAAAACTCCCAAAAGGCCAATAATCCAGGTGGGACTAAATTATTAGGCACCAATGTATAGATAAAATCGTCTGTGAAACAAAAAAGATCAAAAGGCCCGCAATCCTCTCTCGGTCATGAAAACAGAAGTACTATAATGAACGAGACTACCATCCAAAAAATAACGAGACCAAGATCCTCTCTCTCTCTCCCGCATAAGTCGCCTTCCTCCCCTCGACGAAAAAAAGTCGCCTTCCTCCTGCGCCTACTATTAGGCCCTATTTTCAATCGATTTCCAAAGGAAAAGATCGCTATCTTCAATCAATCTGTTGGAGATGAGTTTGATCCGGCAACAAATCCTCCTAGCGGATCCATCGCTCCAGCAATATGGTGGAGAAGCAACCTGTGAACATCACGTGATCTCTTTCCAGATTGGAACAGGCTTATACAAAAATAACATCTCTTGGACGGTCTGAGTTCACGCCCGGCATGGTAGGTTTGTCGCCAAGCTATCAATTCAATAAAAGGTACAATATCCAGATTAGAAACTCTGATTTGATCCTCTAGCACCCACTAATGAGATCAGTTTGTTATAGGTAAACACATCGTGTTCCTGTGCACTGCGTTTCAAGCCGCAATGATTGATTATGTGCATCGTGGACGTGGATATGGATGGTGTGTACGTGCATGTTCAGGCCTATCAAGGATGCCTTCTACATTTGCATCTTGCCAAACGATCCCCATGCAGGACGACATCGAGATTGAATCAAGCCATCCTGCTTCGCTGCAGTTTAGAAGTCGACACCGCAGACATATCTCTGGCGTGCGTTTGTTAACAGTTCAAGCAATGATTGATTATGTGCATCGTTGATCAGGATGGTGTGTACGTGCATGTTCAAGCTGATCAAAGATGCCTTCTACGTTTGCATCTTGCCGGACAAACCCCGTGCAGGACCACATCAAGATTGAATCAAGCCATCCTGCTTCGCCGCAGTTCAGAAGTCAACGCCGCAGACATATCTCTGGCGTGTATTTGTAAACAGTTCAAAGAAAGCAATCTATCTTACCTGTGTGTATGTAGGTATATATTAGCACATCTCGCTGGAATCGATCAACCTACTTGGGAAGTCATATGGGTTATTACATGTACGTGTGTCATTCTTTGCAGACTAGAATTTCCTGGCCGTCATGCTTCGCTCTTACTCTCTCCACAAGTCCTGTCCCACTCTTTCCTGCTTTACTACTGCTACTAAATCCAATGCCATAGTATATTTGTAGGAGTTCCGGTATCAGGGAGTTTCAGACTTCTGCTACATATTCAGATGATACTAATTATGGTAGGGGTTATAGTCAAAGAGTATCATACTTTGGAAGTTAGCTTAATTTTAACCACATACTTGCAAGTTAGGCATACTAATTCAGTTTGATCTTTTTTTACAGACATTTAAATGAGGTCAGAGGGCTAGCTTCTTACGATGTCAAACTTTTGTTATGTTTTTCACTCTCCTCCAAATTGCACAATCACTATTTGGTATTAATTTCATCGCTCCAGAATTATTATAATATCTTATCTTTGCAACCTACCTTTCAAGTTCTAACCATGCTGCAAGCATGGGATATATCCGTTGATGGATATTGGTTTATTGCAGTCATATTTTATGGTAGTTTAAAGCAATTCATTGGGCCACTACCATGAGCAATACTCCTGCATTCCGTGATGCCCTCGACGAAGTGATGGCCACTATAATGAACACATGCTACAGTTTTATGGCTCGGGGTGGACAACAATCTTGAAGAGTTCACGGAAGATTCAGGGTACACGTGGTTGTATCAGTGATTACTAGCATCTTCTTGGGCCTCGAGGAGTGACACAAAATGATGGTTTATGCTAAGATGATATTATTGCTTAGATTTCCGTTGCTATGCATTGAGGATAAACATTTTCACATAATACATTGGCATGACATGCACTTGGTTTTAATTTGTACTATCAGTTGTTATGAGTAATTAGCTATGTAGAACCATCCATGAAATACAAAGAGAAGTCAACTCTTTTCTGTAAACTTATTCCAAAAAATAGAAGCATCATTTAATGATTTTGACAACAGAGTTAGTTTTGATGGAAATCAAGGGAAAATGTAAAAACTATTCATGACTGATTGGTCCTAATCTTCCTAGATTTTTTTTTCAAATCCAAGAATCACATCCTCGCCATATGACATATGCCTCATATGATTTATCAATGACCTGCTTGGATTTCCGTTGTAATACTTATCGTTGGTCATGGTAGTTTATAATACATACTAAGTACTCTTGATTACTATAAGAGCCATGACCAGCTGACATAAGCACAAAGTTTTGTTATTGTAAAGTTATAAAATCATCATATTTTAATCTCAGGTGACGAAATACTACTGTGTACAGCAGACTAATTGTTTAATTCAGTTAATATTTTATAACTTTTAGTTCGCAATGTGAACTTATTATATGTTAGATACACTTGAATGCATTATTGAAACAAATTACACAAGATCTATTGAAATATTATAAAAATATTAATCGGGGTTGGTAGGGAAATTCAGTTATAGATTTCTTGGTAGCAACTTCTAAATATTTTAGTTAGTAATCTGACTGAGGTTTCATCGGAGTTGTACCACCACCTCCTGTCAAATGGTAACATATGTAACATCACTCATAGTTTATCAATTGCTGACTACAAGTTTCAGAGAAAGATTATCGATGTCAAATTTTCCTTATAAAAACATGTAAACTATTGCATATACTTCGATTTTTTATAGCAATTCTGGGTATACATTTGTAGTAGTAATCTATAAAAATTTAGTTGTAATATTAGTTAGCTTCCATTAGAGTTGTGCCATTTACTCTTTTTAGATGGCAGTCGCTCATATTCAATCAGATTGCTCTCACAAATACCAGTTGGCTGGAGGACAATATCATAATTCTATGATATTATTCCTAAGTGAAACAATAAACTATGTATTAATAGATATATTTCATATACATTTCTATTCTTCCGATTTTATAAATTTAGGTTATTGACAAAATATTATAAAACTTCACTATTCCAGTGCCAGCTAATATAACTAGCCTTGCAGTGCATGGGCTGACAACTACCGAAGCTAATTAAGCATGTGATGTGAAACTATCTAAGAATTTTTTTTGGTGGAGCACGGAAGTGGCCTTTGGTGGCCAGATATGTTCAAAAATTATGAGTCAAAGGATAGCAATCCAAGAGTGCCAATACAACGAGGCAGCACTCCATGCCTATACAAAACGATGTAGATGATAGTTCAAGGATACATTAACAACATTTTGCTTTATACAACTACAAGGTTGATAGGTCGTTGGCATTATGTATTAATTAAAACCAAGTGAATTTCTGTTAATACATATAATTTATTGCTAGCCCGTGCGAATGCACGGGTTGACGACTAATCAATATTAATCAAGCAGGACGTAGGGTTTTACCTCCATCGAGAGGGCCCGAACCTGGGTAAAACTTCGTGTCCCTTGCCTCCTGTTACCATCCGGCCTAGACGCATAGTTCGGGACCCCCAACCCGAGATCCGCCGGTTTTGACACCGACATTGGTGCTTTCATTGAGAGTTCCTCTGTGTCGTCACCGTCAGGCTCGATGGCTCCTACGATCATCGAGAGCGATGCAGTCCAGGGTGAGACCTTCCTCCCCGGACAGATCTTCGTCTTCGGCGGCTTCGCTCTGCGGGCCAATTCACTTGGCCATTTGGAGCAGATCGAAAGCTATGCCCTTGGCCGTCAGGTCAGATTCGGAAGTTTAAACTACACGGCTGACATCCGCGGGGACTTGATCTTCGACGGATTCGAGCCACTGCCGAACGCGCCGCACTGTCCCGATGAGCATGATCTAGCTCTGCCGCCGAATAGTGCCCTGGAGGCCGCACCCGCATCGGCTTTGACCCTTAATTCGGAGCCAACTGCGCCGATCGAAGATGGGCGGTCGGAGGCCACCTCGGGGGCTGCGATCCCAACGGCGATTGAGCCGAACACCAGCCCCGCACTCTGCAAGACTTATGACTCCAAGGAGCCGGACTCCTCTCCGGAGTCCGAACCCTCCGCGCCCCTGCCGATCGAATCCGATTGGGCGCCGATCATGGAGTTTACTGCCGCGGACATCTTTCAGCACTCGCCTTTCGGCGATATTCTGAAGACACCGAAGTCTCTCTCTTTATCAGGAGAGCCCTGGCCGGACTACGGTCAGCAAGGTTGGGATTCGGACGATGAAGAAATTCAAAGCCCACCCACCACCCACTTTGTAGCCACTGTCGACGATTTAACCGACATGCTTGACTTTGACTCCGAAGACATCGACGGTATGGACGCCGATGAAGGAGATGATGAAGAACCAGCGCCTACTAGGCCCTGGAAAGCCACCTCGTCATATGACGTATACATGGTGGACACACTAAAAGATGATGACGAGGAGCGGAGGGACGCACCGAAGGATTGTTCCCTCGAAAAGAAGTCAAAGCGGCGACGCAAGCACCGCCCCAAAACCCGCCTCGACAGAAATAGCGATCACACAGACCCAGCGCTGGAGCAGGGCGAACCGCTGCCGGACAACGGCAATCCGGATAATCAAACTGAACAAACAAATCCTATCAAGGATAATGGTCCGGACGACATAACGCCGGACAGGCACCCGAAGCAGCAGAATGCCCGTAAAAGGCTCGTTGCCACCGCGAGGAGCCTTAAAAAGCAGAAGCGAAGGCTCAAGGCCGCGCAAAACAAACTCCAATTCAGATGGAGCAAAATACTCAACACTGCAGCAAGGTACGATGACAATCGCCCCTCCAAGAGCTACCCAAAGCGGAAGCTGCTACCCGAATTCGATGAGGAGGCCTCAGACCCCCCCCCCAACCAAATATCAAAGCAGCCACCTGGTCGGATAGACGACCCCTCTACCAACACAGAACGGCATTCAACGCCGCTCACTATACAACACACGACCCATGCGAGGACTCGCACCCAAAGGACGGTGCAACAAGATCCATTTATGGACCACGCAAGCGCGCCCCAGCATACAATGCAACACAACAAACATCCGAACAACGCGGCACAGCCAGCTACAGGGGTGCTGCACACCCCCTATGTTTCACCGATGAGGTGCTGGACCATGAATTTCCAAAGGGATTCAAGCCCGTAAACATAGAGGCATACGACGGAACAACAGACCCTGGGGTCTGGATTGAGGACTACATCCTTCATATCCATATGGCTCGAGGAGATGATCTCCACGCCATCAAGTACTTACCCCTCAAGCTCAAAGGGCCAGCTCGTCACTGGCTCAATGGCCTCCCCGAAAGCTCCATTGGAAGTTGGGAAGAGCTCAAAGACGCCTTTCAGGCAAATTTTCAAGGGACTTATGTCTGACCTCCGGATGTAGACGATCTGAGTCATATAACTCAACATCCCGAAGAGTCAGCCCGAAAGCTTTGGAATAGGTTTCTTACTAAAAAGAACCAGATTGTCGACTGTCCGGATGCCTAAGCCTTAGCGGCTTTCAAGCATAGCGTCCGTGACGAATGGCTCGCTAGACACCTCGGCCAACATAAGCCGAGAACGATGGCCGCATTAACAAACCTCATGACCCGCTTTTGCGCGGGTGAGGACAGCTGGCTAGCCAGATGCAGCACCAGCGACCCCAGTACATCTGAAGTTAGAGATGGAAACGGGAAATCATGGTGCAACAGCAATAACAAACGTCGGAATAAAGAAGACAACATGAAGGGCACAACAGTAAATGCCGGATTCAAAGTCTCTCGGCCAGGTCAAAAGCCGCCCCCCAAAGGCACCAGGGATGAACTGTCCAGCCTCAACAAAATTCTACACCAAGTATGTCAGATCCATAGTACCCCTGGCAAACCTGCTAATCATACCCACAGAGAATGTTGGGTCTTCAAGCAGTCCGGCAAGATCAACGCCGTACACAAGGGGGAGGATACACCAAGTGAAGACGAGGATGAACCTCCCAAGCAAGACAAGGGGGAACAAAAGAAATTTCCACCCGAAGTCAAAACAGTAAATGTGTTACACGTGATCAAGGGAAAAAACAATGCGGCACTCCAGAAAAATATACCCAAGCGCCTATCACCACGAAGTCCTGCCACTGGTCATTTCAACCGATCACTTTCGACCATCGCGATTACTCAGCAAGTATCCGACACGCAGGATGGGCTGCCCTGGTATTAGACCCAGTAATTGGAGGACATCACTTCACACGAGTCTTGATGGACGGCGGCGGCAGCCTAAACCTAATATATCAGGATACAATCCGTGGGATGGGGTTAGACCCAACACAAATTCACCATAGCAATACTACCTTTAAAGGAGTAACGCCAGGCCCAGGGGCTCGTTACACGGGCTCCCTCCTACTACAAGTTATATTCGGCTCCCCTGATAACTTCCGTCATGAGCATTTAACTTTCCACATCACTCCGTTTCAAAGTGGCTATCAAGCACTGCTCGGACGTGAAGCTTTCGCTCGCTTTAATGCAATACCACACTACGCCTCCCTCACACTCAAGATGCCCGGTCCACGTGGCATCATTTCAGTGCATGGAAATATCAAGCGATCTCTGCGCCGAAGAGAGTGAGGCTGCCTTGGCAGCCGCACACTAAAGGCGCCCGGACCAGCGAAAGCATCCAACAGGTCGTCAAGACCTCATACACAACTAATCAAGTCCGGCGCCACTACTTATATCGAATAAACGGTCACACCCCTATTTTTCAATACAAGGGGCTCAACACGCGCAGACAAGTGGAAATTTCTTCTCATCTTGAATTACACATGGTTTCTTTAAAAAACTATCTTTTTGCACGACAATCTTTTCACCTAAATTCCTCTCTTTTACAGATGATCATCGTGCTACACCCGTCCAGGATACGGAACAACGGAGACACGGGCGCAGACGTGCAGCAGGGACCCGCCCCAAGGATTCTTTTTAGATTAAGACCCTGCGTAAACCTTTTTTACTGTCTCTTGTTGATACATATCCACCGTTGAGAAGGATGCTGATGTCTTGGCATGTGGCCACGCCAGAACAATGCACGTACCTGGACACAAGGGGCTTCTTACAAAGGCCATTCTTTAGGCCCGGTTTATACCACAAAGACCGAATACCTTAGGGAGTGTTCGGTGTTGCGAGTTTGGCCCTATATGCATCAGCTCCGAATCATTGTCTTTGGTCAAATGTTGGGTTTGACCGGCTCCTGTGTTTTGGTGCCTTATGTTCCGCTTTATCGGCTAAGGTAGCACCAGGAGAACTACTGTGATTGTGCCCTGGTTCATCCGGACGAGCACCTCAGTAGAGAAAGCCGAAAACTGACTGTCATGATATAGCGTGAGACTGGTCAACCACTCGATGACCTATAGGAATGTTAGAATTCCTATGCCTTAACGAAGGGCCGTTTTCTGGCCAGGCATGTACGCACCCCGGGATCGGGAGAGTGCGGAGCCACCAGGGGCTATCTAGTAGCCCCACTGTCAAATTCCTATGGCTAAGTGAAAGTGTTAAAGCGTTATGGTCCGGTTGCCTCGCTCGCTCCGCTATCACCTCCTTTATAGGACCAAGACGTTGGGTCAAGTCTGAACGCGTGTTTTTGTGAGCACCTCCGCATTATATGCGTGGGGGTTGAAGCCAACGACTGCAATCTTTCAGGTTATACACATGTATACATAAACGGCCGCCCAGGAGGCATCATATTACTTTCAGGCAAAAGTATAAAAATAGCCTTATGAAAATTTATAAAAGCATTTCGCTTACAATGAGATTACATATCACTCAAACATAATATTTTTTGAGCACTGGGTCTCTATCAAACAAGCACCCTCAAGAACTTCCTCAAAGTAGTGCTCAGCAGCCCTTCGACCTATGGCTGAATCCCGCGCTGCAACAGTGGTAGCATCCATCTCTGCCCAGTATGCTTTAACACGGGCAAAGGCCATTCGTGCGCCCTCTATGCACGCCGACCTCTTCATCGCATTAATGCGCGGCACCATGTCAAGGAACTGCCGCACCAAGCTGAAATAGCTGTTCGGTTTTGACCTTTCCGGCCATAGCTGATCCACAACAGACCTCATGGAGAGTCCACACAACCTATTTAGTTCGGCCCATTTGGCTAATTGATCAGTCAATGAAAGCGGACACTCAGGAGAATGGAATTGTTTCCAAAATAGCTGGTCTACTTCACGGTTCGTCTGACTCTAGAAGTACTTGGCCGCATCGGCAGCGCTCGCTGCCAAATCCATATACACATCCTCCGAACTCCACAGCCAATCCAGAGGGGCATACCGTGGATCTCCGAACTTCCTCTGCAACATAAAGGATTTCCCAGCCACAATATCCCCGGCTTCCCGCAGCTCCTCCTTCTTTGCCCTCATAGCAGAGCGGAGGTCTTTTTTCGTGCAGCAGCCTTCTCAAGATCCGATGCCTTCGCTTGGTTTTCCTTTTCAAGGACCCGGCAACGGTCGGCGGCGGCTTTCAATTCTATGGCCATCTTGGCCATCTTGTCTCGGCTCTCGCCATGCGCGGCCTTCTCGGCTCGCAACTCTTCGGCCGCCTTCAAAGCAGCCGCATTACCCAACCTCGCTTGTTCCTTGGCTCGGGCAAGTTCCGCCCGCAAGGCTTCAACAGTGGTAGCTCCATCTGCAGTCACAACATATTAACGATACTGGCTTCATGCTGCTCTTACTATGCGGCATTTACCAGATAATGACACTTACCCTGTGCCTCGTCAAGCCTTTTGTTAACAAGATCGATGTCGGCGTCCGCCGCATCCAACTGCCGTTTTAAATGGGCAAACTCGACAGTCCGGCCAGCCACCGGAGTTTCCATCACCTGCACATAAAGGCAGTATGGTTATTACCTGGGAATACGATCCTCTGTTCGTCATCATTTCCGACGACAACCAGAGTCTCAGGGGCTACTATCTACACAGGGCACACCTAGCATGTGCAGGACTATCATACATTATTTTACATACCTCAAAGCCTGTCAGTAGACTCATAAAAGCTTCATGCAATCCGCTTTCGGCGGACGCGATTCTCTCCACCACCGTATCCATCAGCATACGGTGTTCATATGAGATGGCCGCTCGCCCCACCAACTCCCTCAGAACATCCGATCGCACACTAGACGGTGTCGGACTCTTTTGTCTGCTCTCTTCGGGAGTCGAATACTGGGAGCTTTGGGGGTCGATGGGATTATCTTCTGGCCTCACCGGATTCGGAGAGGCCCTCCACGACAACACTTCAGGGTCGCCCGCTTCTGGAGCGGAGGAGTCTGGAGGAGGCGTTTCGCTCTCCATCATCTCTGGAAGAAGATCCCCCGAAGATGAGCTCATTTGAGAGGGGCTAAGGCCCGAACTGCAAAAATATAGGCGATGGTTATTTTCTCAGAAGAAAAAGATGGCATATCTGTACTGATAAAGTATTTCGGGTCACTTACGACTCGCGGGAGAATTGATCCCCCGGCGGACTTTGTGCGACAACAGCACCCCCCAAGGTAGGACCCCCTGTGGGAGATTTCTTCTCTCGTTTGGGAGCCTCGGCTTCCGAATCCCCGGGCGTAGTCCTTTTCCTCTTCTGGTCGTCTTCCTTCATGAAGATGCTCGCTCCCTCGTTACAATGGGCAGCGTTGGGGGCCCGCGTCCGCCCGTATTACCCTCGCAGTATCTTCCTTCAAGGGCTCCGGGCAAGGTGCGGTCTGGAGCACCATTTCCAATACCGGATTTTCCAAACCCTCAGGGAGGGGGCTGAACACCGAATCAACTTCACCTTTGTTAGCCAGTCCTGGTCAAAAAGCAAACTCTCAGAAATAACTTCGTAGCAAAGGAGAGATAGTATGTTCGGCCGGAAGATGCCTTACCTGTTCGGCGGCGCGGTTATAACTCAGGCCCACGTCCTCGGTGATTTCCGGACACTCCACTTGAGGTCCGAAGAACGACTTGTACATCTCCTCGTGCGTCGGACCGAGGAAATTTTGAATGACACGCGGTCCCTCGGGATTGAACTCCCACAAGCGAAGGGGGCGGCGTTTGCAAGGCTTGACTTGACGGACCAGCATGACTTGTATCACCGCAATCAAACTGAGATCTCCATTAAAGAGATCTCCAATGCGGCTTTGCAGTATAGGAACGTCCTTGGCTGGATCCCAGCTCAGTCCTCTGCTAATCCATGACATCAGTTGTGGTGGAGGGCCCGAGCGGAAAACGGGGGCGGCCGCCCACTTGGCACTTCTAGGAGCCGTGATGTAGAACCACTCATGTTGCCACAATTCAGATACCTCTGGGATGGAACCTTTGGGCCATGAAGCTCCCTTCATCTTGCGTATTGAGGCACCTCCACACGCCGCATGTTGCCCCTCGATCATCTTCGGCTTTACTTCAAAGGTCTTGAGCCATAGGCCAAAGTGAGGGGTAACCCGGAGGAAGGCCTTGCACACGACAATAAATGTCGTGATATGAAGAAAGGAGTCCGGAGCTAGATCATGGAAATCTAGCCCATAGTAAAACATCAAGCCCCTGACGAAAGGATCCAAAGGAAGGCCTAGACCTCGGAGGAAGTGGGAGACGAACACGACGCTCTCGTTGGGTTCGGGGGAAGGGACGGCCTGCCCCCGGGGAGGCAAGCGATGCAAAATCTCGGCGGTCAGATATCTGGCCTCCCTCAACTTTTTGATGTCTTCTTCCGTGATGGAGGAAGGCACCCATCGGCCTTGAAGGCTAGATCCGAACATGACTGAAGGTTCGGAGCACCTGACCTGGACTTTGGGCGTTTGAGCTTGAGGTGGGGGAAGGATTCGATTAAGCACGGGAGGGAAAAATAAAAGCCTTGTCCCTTTATAAAGAGGGTGAATATCAAGCGTCCTCTCCGTGTCCGTTTGGACTTGCCTGTAATCTAGGAGTCCCAGAAGCGTTTGGGTTACCCACGCCCGTATTGATGAGAATCCTGAAATAAGGGGACACGATCTCTGCTTTAACAAGACGTGCCAAGGGAACCGCCTCGCATAACACGCTGAGGTGGGGTAATAAAATGATTCGGAGAAAGGCTTGGCCGCGGTGCGATATCACACTACGGAATACATCAGTAGATTAGATTTGTGCAAATATTATTCTCTCTATGGCAATATGTGGAAACTTATTTTGCAGAGCCGGACACTGTCTTTGTGTTCAAAATCTTCTATGAACTACTTGGAGGAGGAACCCGCCTTGCAATGCCGAAGACAATCTGCGCGCCGGACTCGTCGTCATTGAAGCCTAGTTCAGGGGCTACTGAGGGAGTCCTAGATTAGGGGGTGTTCGGATAGCCGGACTATACCTTCAGCCGGACTCCTGGACTATGAAGATACAAGATTGAAGACTTCGTCCCGTGTCCGGAAGGGACTTTCCTTGGCGTGGAAGGAAAGCTTGGCGATACGGATATTCAGATCTCCTACCATTGTAACCGACTTTGTGTAACCCTAACCCTCTCCGGTGTCTATATAAACCGGAGGGTTTTAGTCCGTAGAACAACATAGACAACAACAATCATACCATAGGCTAGCTTCTAGGGTTTAGCCTCTCCGATCTCGTGGTAGATCTACTCTTGTACTACCCATATCATCAGTATTAATCAAGAAGGACGTAGGGTTTTACCTCCATCGAGAGGGCCCGAACCTGGGTAAAACTTCGTGTCCCTTGCCTCCTGTTACCATCCAGCCTAGACGCACAGTTCGGGACCCCCTACCCGAGTTCCGCCGGTTTTGACACCGATAGACCACAAACGGGCCGACTGTAACCACGGGCTAAATTTGGCCCACATGCAGAAAATGACAGTAACGGGCCGTAAGTAAACGAATGCTGGAAAATAGCCCAAGAATAAATGGGCTCTGAGAAGGCTGAAAGATAACATGGGCTGGAAACGGCCCAACGGAATAACGGGTCGTTAATGGGTATAAAGTGATACACTGTTCTTTACGGGCCAGTTTCACCACAGGCCGTTAATGTGTGTAAAGTGATACACTGTTCATTACGGGCCAGTTTCACCACGGGCCGTTAATAGGCCAAGAGTTACATAGGGCCTCATATGGGCCGAAAGACGTCATGGGCCATACATGGGCCAGAACTGAAAACGGGCTAGAATCATATTGTATGGCCCATATGACGCTACTGGGCCTAATTCGAATAGGGCGTAACGGGCCTTGGGTTAGCGGGTTGTAAATGGGCTATATGCGAACAGGCCGTTAACAGGCTTTCCATGGGCCGGCCCTCCAACTTTTGACCAAGTCAAACGGGCCGGCCTTTTCACAGGAATGGGCCTCTGTTGGGTCGTGCCACATGTCGACGTATCATAGGCGCCTTCTGTCCAATGAGTGGATGACATCTGTCCCAGCGATGAGCCGACACGTGTTTCCTCCAGCCAATGATGATTTTACACATGGAAAATCCCCATTGGTCGGGGCTGTTAACGGGTTATCGGATCCAAAACCCGACCCGATAGCTTAACGGCATTCCGTTACGGTGGATGCCACGTGTCGGTCACCCTTGACGAAAGCACTTCTGTGACGCGTGATTTATCGTCATGGAAGTGGACACTTCCGTGATGATAATTTTGGTAATGTCATGGAACACTTCTACGACAGCACAGGTATGACTATCTTGATTCTGTCATAAAATCGTCATGGATGTACATGCATGACAGAAAACGCAACCTACTGTGACAAACACGTATCATCACGGAAGTGTATTTTTTTGTAGTGATAAATCTCGGCTGCTCTCAAGAAATCATCGGAAGGTCATTCACACGACTGAACCTCCGTGGTGCGAGGCAGATTATACTTAGGCTTTGGTGCCTTTTCCTTCGAGCTTCGGCTCGATGAGCCCCTCAAAAGTCTCTTCATCATTTTCTGAAAAATTCTGAATTTTTAGTAACTTCGAAATAAAAGTAAACCAAACTCAATAATATTGATAGTAACTACTCCTACAAGTGCCTAGAGCCTATATCATGCATCAAAACTACTTTTGACCATATAAATTTGACATGCAAGCTCAAGAACAGGGTCACCTAAGCAGCAAAAATTTGCAATGAATAAAGCACTAGAACAAAAACTAATTGGACCAATGGAGGAGTCACATACCAAGGAACAATCTCCCCAAGCAGTTTTGTGAGAGGTGCTTTGAGCAAGGAGATCAAAAATGGCAGCAAAACGAGCTTGGACTCGGGTTTGAGCTGGTTATTCGTGTTTGGGGGAGGAAGAAGAAGTGTATGGGTGAAAGGATAAGTGGAGGAGGGCCACCGTGGGCCCACGAGGCAGGGGGCGCGCCCAGGGGGGTAGGGGGCGCCCTTGACCCTCGTGGCCAGGTGCCAGCTCCTCCTACTATGTTCTCACTGCCAAATATTCTCAAATATTCTAGAAAAAATCATATTTAAATTTCAGGACATTTGGAGAAATTTTATTTTCGGGGTATTTTTATATTGCACGGATAATCAGATAACAGACAGAAAAATATTATTTTTATTTTATTTAATATAAATAACAGTAAGTAAAAGTGGGGTACAGAAGGTTGTGCCTTCTAGTTTCATCCATCTTATGATCATCAAAAGGAATCCACTAACAAGGTTGATCAAGTCTTGTTAACGAACTCATTCCGAGTAACATGGAACCGGAGAAATTTCGAATAACACTATGTTACCTCAACGAGGATATGCACATCCCCAATAATAAGAATATCATATTTCTTCTTGACAGTAGGAAGAGGAAATTCAAAACCTCCAAATATAATCGATGGAATTTTTCCAATAGAGTTGATACTATGAACTTGAGGTTGTTTCCTCGGAAAGTGTACCGTATGCTCATTACCATTAACATGAAAAGTGACATTGCCTTTAGTGCAATCAATAACAGCCCCTACAGTGTTCAAAAAGGGTCTTCCAAGAATAATAGACATACTATCGTCCTCGGGAATATCAAGAATAACAAAGTCCGTTAAAATAGTAACGTTTGCAACTACAACAGGCACATCCTCACAAATACCGACAGGTATAGCAGTTGATTTATCAGCCATTTGCAAAGATATTTCAGTAGGTATCAACTTATTCAAATCAAGTCTACGATATAAAGAGAGAGGCATAACACTAACACCGGCTCCAAGATCACATAAAGTAGTTTTAACATAGTTTCTTTTAATGGAGCATGGTATAGTGGGTACTCCTGGATCTCCAAGTTTCTTTGGTATTCCACCCTTAAAAGTATAATTAGCAAGCATGGTGGAAATTTCAGCTTCCTGTATCTTTCTTTTATTTGTAATTGTATCTTTCATGTACTTAGCATAAGGATTGGTTTTGAGCATATCCGTTAATCACATACGCAAAAAGATAGGTCTAATCATTTCAGAAAAGCGCTCAAAATCCTCATCATCTTTTTTCTTGGATAGTTTGGGAGGAAAAGGCATGGGTTTCTGAACCCAAGGCTCTCTTTCCTTACTGTGTTTCCTAGCAACAAAGTTTTTCTTATCATAATGTTGATTCTTTGATTGTGGGTTATCAAGATCAACAGCAGGTTCAATTTCTATGTCATTATCATTACTAGGTTGAGCATCATCATGAACATTATTATTAACATTATCACTAGTTTCGGGTTCATTACCAGATTGTGTTTCAGCATCAGAAATAGAAATATCGTTTGGATTCTCAGGTGTTTCAACAATAGGATCACTAGAAGCATGCAAAGTCCTATCATTTTTCTTTTTCTTCTTTTTAGACGAACTAGGTGCATCTATATTATTTCTCTGGGAATCTTGCTCAATTCTCTTAGGATGGCCTTCATGATACATAGGTTCTTGAGTCATTCTACCACCTTTAGTCATAATTCTAACAGTATTATCATTATCCTTACTATTCAATTCATTGAGCAAATCATTTTGAGCCTTAAGTACTTGTTCTACTTGAGTGGTAACCATAGAAGCATGTTTACTAATAAGTTTAAGTTCACCTTTAACATTAGCCATATAATCACCCAAGTGTTCAAGCATATTTGAATTGTATTTCAATTGTCTACCAAAATAAGCATTAAAATCTTCTTGCTTAGCCATAAATCTATCAAACTCATCTAAACATGGGCTAGCAAATTTAGTAAATGGGATTTCAGCTTTATCATATCTATAGAGAGAATTTACCTTTACTACCTGTGTCGGGTTATCAAGACCATGAGTTTCTTCATAGGTAATGGATTAAGATCATATGTTTCTTCAATAGGCGGTAAATTAAGACCATGTATTTCTTCAATAAGAGGTAAATTCTTAACATCTTCAACTTTAATACCTTTTTCTTTCATAGATTTCTTTGCCTCTTGCATATCTTCAGCACTGAGAAATAGAATACCCCTCTTCTTTGGAGTTGGTTTAGGAATAGGCTCAGGAACTGGCTCCGGAGGTGTCCAATTATTTTCATTTGTCAACATATTATTCAATAGAATTTCAGCTTCATCCGGTGTTCTTTCCCTGAAAACAGAACTAGCACAACTATCTAGGTAATCTCTGGAGGCATCGATTAGTCCATTATAAAAGATATCAAGTATTTCATTTTTCTTAAGAGGATGATCAGGCAAAGAATTAAGTAATTGGAGAAGCCTCCCCCAAGCTTGTGGGAGACTCTCTTCTTCAATTTGCACAAAATTATATATATCCCTTCAAGCAGCTTGTTTCTTATGAGCAGGGAAATATTTAGCAGAGAAGCAATAAATCATATCCTGGGGACTATGCACACAACCAGGATCAAGAGAATTAAATCATATCTTAACATCACCCTTTAATGAGAACAGAAATATTTTAAGGATATAAAAGTAACGAGTTCTCTCATCTTTAGTGAACAGGGTGGCTATATCATTCAGTTTAGTAAGATGTGCCACAACAGTTTCAGATTCATAACCATGAAAAGGATCAGATTCAACCAAAGTAATTATATCAGGATCAACAGAGAATTCATAATCCTTATCAGTAACACAGATAGGTGAAGTAGCAAAAGCAGGGCCAGGTTTCATCTAGCATTTAGAGATTGCTTATTCCATTTAGCTAATAACCTTTTGAGTTCATATCTATCTTTACAAGCTAAAATAGCTAAAGAGGCTTCTTGATCCAAAACATAACCCTTAGGAATAACAAGTGATTCTTCATCATCACTTTCATCATTATTATCAGATTCAATATTTTCAATCTCTCTAGCCCTAGCAAGTTGTTCATCAAGAAATTCACCAAGTGGCACAGTAGTATCAAGCATAGAAGTAGTTTCATCATAAGTATCATGTATAGCAGAAGTGGCATCATCGATAACATGCGACATATCAGAACGAATAGCAGAAGCAGGTTTAGGTGTCGCAAGCTTACTCAAAACAGAAGGTGAATCAAGTGCAGAGCTATATGGCAGTTCCTTACCTCCCCTCGTAGTTGAGGGATAGATCTTGGTTTTTGGATCTCTCAAGTTCTTCATAATGATAAGCAGATATATATCCCAAGTGACTCAAAGAATAGAGCTATGGTCCCCGGCAACGGCGCCAGAAATTAGTCTTGATAACCCACAAGTATAGGGGATCGCAACAGTTTTCGAGGGTAGAGTATTCAACCCAAATTTATTGATTCGACACAAGGGGAGCCAAAGAATATTCTCAAGTATTAGCAGCTGAGTTGTCAACAACCACACCTGGAAACTTAATATCTGCAGCAAAGTGTTTAGTAGCAAGGTAATATGATAATAGTGGTAACGGTAGCAAAAGGTAACAGTAGTAAAAGTAATGTTTTTGGTATTTTGTAGTGATGATAGAAATAGCAACAAAAAAGTAAATAAGCGAAGAACAATATATGGAAAGCTCGTAGGTAATGGATCAGTGATGGATCATTATACCGGATGCGGTTCATCATGTAACAATCATAACCTAGGGTGACACGGAACTAGCTCCAGTTCATGAATGTAATGTTGGCATGTATTCCGAATATAGTCATACATGCTTATGGAAAATAACTTGCATGACATCTTTTGTCCTACCCTCCCGTGGCAGCGGGGTCCTTATGGAAACTAAGGGATATTAAGGCCTCATTTTAATAGAGTATCGGAACAAAGCATTAACACATAGTGAATACTTGAACTCCTCAAACTACGGTCATCACCGGTAAGTATCCCGATTATTGTCACTTCGGGGTTAACGGGTCATAACACATAATAGGTGACTATAGACTTGCAAGATAGGATCAAGAACTCTCATATATTGATGAAAACATAATAGGTTCAGATCTGAAATCATGGCACTCGGGCCCTAGTGACAAGCATTAAGCATAGCAAAGTCATAGCAACATCAATCTCAGAACATAGTGGATACTAGGTATCAAACCCTAACAAAACTAACTCGATTACATGATAAATCTCATCCAACCCATCACCGTCCAGCAAGCCTACGATGGAATTACTCACGCACGGCGGTGAGCATCATGAAATTGGTGATGGAGGATGGTTGATGATGACGATGGCGAAGGATTCCCCTCTCCGGAGCCCCGAACGGACTCCAGATCAGCCCTCCCGAGAGGTTTTAGGGCTTGGCGGCGGCTCCGTATCGTAAAACGCGATGAATTATTCTCTCTGGTTTTTTTCTCCCCGAAACACAATATATAGAGTTGGAGTCAGAGAGGCACCAGGGGGCCCATGAGGTAGGGGGCGCGCCCCCCACCCTCATGGACAGGTGGTGGGCCCCCTAGCCTTCATCTTTTGCAGGTATTTTTTATATTTTCCAAAAAGTTGCTCCGTGAAGTTTCAGGTCATTCCGAGAACGTTTGTTTCTGCACATAAATAACACCATGGTAATTCTGCTGAAAATAGCGTCAGTCCGGGTTAGTTCCATTCAAATCATGCAAGTTAGAGTCCAAAACAAGGGCAAAAGTGTTTGGAAAAGTAGATACAACGGAGACGTATCACTCATTGATATCATGCTTAGGTGGAATAGATCTAAGTTTCAAAGAATCAACATCAAGAGAAATTCTATCCACGTTCCTAGCCAACTCATCAATCTTAAGCAATTTTTCTTCAATCAAAGCATTGAAACTCTTTTGCGAACTAATAAATTCTTTAATACTAGATTCAAAATCAGAGGGCATCTTATTATAATTTCCATAAGAATTGTTGTAGGAATTACCTTAATTATTAACGGAATTACTAGGAAACGGCCTAGAATTAAAATTACCTCTATATGCGTTGTTACCAAAATTGTTCCTACCAACAAACTTCACATCCATAGATTCATTATTATTCTCAATCAAAGTAGACAAAGGCATATCATTAGGATCAGTAGGAGCACTCTTATTAGCAAACAATTTCATAAGTTCATCCATCTTTCCACTCAAAACATTAATCTCTTCAATTGCATGCACCTTTTTACTAGTAGATATTTCCGTGTGCCATTGAGAATAATTAACCATAATATTATCTAGGAGTTTATTAGCTTCTCCTAAAGTTATTTCCATAAAAGTGCCTCCCGCGGCCGAATCTAAAAGATTTCTAGAAGCAAAATTCAATCCGGCATAAAATTTTTGTATAATCATCCATAAATTCAATCCATGTGTAGGGCAATTATGTATCATTAATTTCATGCATCATTAATTTCATCCTCTCCCAAGATTGTGCAACATGCTCATGATCAAGTTGCTTAAAATTCATAATATTGTTTCTAAGAGAGATGATCTTAGCGGGAGGAAAATACTTAGAGATAAAAGCATCTTTGCACTTATTCCATGAATCAATACTATTTTTAGGCAAAGACGAAAACCAACCTTTAGCATGATCTCTAAGCAAAAACGGAAATAGCTTAAGCTTAACAATATCATTATCCACATCTTTCTTCTTTTGCATATCACACAAATCAACAAAGTTGTTTAGATGGGTAGCAGCATCTTCACTAGGAAGGCCAGAAAATGGATCTTTCATGACAAGGTTCAGCAAAGCAGTATTAATTTCACAAGATTCAACATCGGTAAGATGAGCAATCGGAGTGCTAATAAAATCATTATTGTTGGTATTGGCAAAGTCACACAATTTAGTATTATCTTGAGCCATGGTGACAAGCAAGCAATCCAACACACAAGCAAACAAGAAACAGGCAAAAGAGGCAAACTGGAAAAGAGAAGGGGAACAGAAAAAGAGGGCGAATAAAACGGCAAGGGTGAAGTGGGGAGAGGAAAACGAGAGGCAAATGGCAAATAATGTAATGCGAAGGATAAGAGTTGTGATGGGTACTTGGTATGTCCTGACTTGGCGTAGATCTCCCCGGCAATGGCGCCAGAAATCCTTCTTGCTACCTCTTGAGCACTGCGTTGGTTTTCCCTTGAAGAGGAAAGGGTGATGCAGTAAAGCAGTGCAAGTATTTCCCTCAGTTTTTGAGAACCAAGGTATCAATCCAGTAGGAGACCATGCGCGAGTCACCTCGTACCTACACAAACAAATAAGAACCTCGCAACCAACGCGATAAAGGGGTTGTCAATCCGTTCACGGCCACTTGTAAGAGTGAGATCTGATAGAGATGATAATAATAAGATAAGTATTTTTGATATTTTTATGACATAGATTGAAAGTAAAGATTGCAAAATAAAATAGATTGGAAACTTGTATGATGCAAAATAGACCCGGGGGGCATAGGTTTCACTAGTGGCTTCTCTCAAGATAGCATAAGTATTACGGTGCGTGAACAAATTACTGTCGAGCAATTGATAGAAAAGCGAATAATTATGAGAATATCTAGGTATGATCATGTATATAGGCATCACGTCCGTGACAAGTAGACCGACTCCTGCCTGCATCTACTACTATTACTCCACACATCGACTGCTATCCAGCATGCATCCAGAGTATTAAGTTCATAAGAACATAGTAATGCCTTAAGCAAGATGACATGATGTAGAGGGATAAACTCATGCAATATGATATAAACCCCATCTTTTTATCCTCGATGGCAACAATACAATACGTGTCATTTCCCTTTATGTCACTAGGATCGAGCACCGCAAGATTGAACCCAAATCTAAGCACTTCTCCCATTGCAAGAAAGATCAATCTAGTGGGCCAAACCAAACTGATAAATCGAAGAGACTTGCAGAGATAAACCAACATACATAAAAGAATTCATAGAATATTCAAATATTGTTCATAGATAGACTTGATCATAAACCCACAATTCATCGGATCTCGACAAACACATCGCAAAAGAAGGTTACATCGAATAGATCTCCAAGAGAATCGAGGAGAACTTTGTATTGAGATCTAAAGAGAGAGAGAAGAAGCCATCTAGCTACTAGCTATGGACCCGAAGGTCTGAGGTAAACTACTCACACATCATCGGAGGGGCCATGGAGTTGATGTAGAGGCCCTCCATGATCAATGCCCCCTCCGGCGGAGCTCCGGAAAAGGCCCCAAGATTGGATCTCTTGGGTACAGAAGGTTGCGGCGATGGAAATAGGGTTTCGTGGTGCTCCTGGATATTTTCAGGGTATGTGAACATATATAGGAGCAAGAAGTAGGTCGGTTGAGCCACGAGGGGGAAGGGCGCGCCCCCTGCCTCGTGGCCGCCTCGTTCGTTTCTTGACGACCACAACAAGTCCTTCACATCATGTTTGTTCCAAAAATCACGTTCCCGAAGGTTTCATTCCGTTTGGACTCCGTTTGATATTCCTTTTCTATGCAACACTGAAATAGGCAAAAAACAATTTGGGTTGGGCCTCCGTGAAGGAAATATGCCCTAGAGGCAATAATAAAGTTATTATTTATTTCCTTATTTCATGATAAATGTTTATTTTTCATGCTACAATTGTATTAACCGGAAACATAATACATGTGTGAATACATAGACAAACATAGTGTCACTAGTATGCCTCTACTTGACTAGCTCGTTAATCAAAGATGGTTAAGTTTCCTAACCATGGACATGAGTTGTCATTTGATTAATGGGATCACATCATTAGGAGAATGATGTGATTGACTTGACCCATTCCGTTAGCTTAGCACTTGATCGTTTAGTATGTTGCTATTGCTTTCTTCATGACTTATACATGTTCCTATGACTATGAGATTATGCAACTCCCATTTACCGGAGGAATACTTTGTGTGCTACCAAACGTCACAACATAACTGGGTGATTATAAAGGTGCTCTACATGTGTATCCGAAGGTAATTGTTGGGTTGGCGTATATCGAGATTAGGATTTGTCACTCTGATTGTCGGAGAGGTATCTCTGGGCCCACTCAGTAATGCACATCACTATAAGCCTTGCAAGCATTGTAACTAATGAGTTAGTTGCGGCATGATGTATTATGGAACGAGTAAAGAGACTTGCCGGCAACGAGATTGAACAAGGTATTGAGATACCGACGATCGAATCTCGGGCAAGTAACATACCGATGACAAAGGGAACAGCGTATGTTGTTATGCGGTTTGACTGATAAAGATCTTCGTAGAATATGTAGGAGCAAATATGAGCATCCAGGTTCCGCTATTGGTTATTGACCGGAGACATGTCTCGGTCATGTCTAAATAGTTCTCAAACCCGTAGGGTCCGCATGCTTAAAGTTAGATGACGATCAGTATTATGAGTTTTGTGTTTTGATGTACCAAAGGTAGTTTGGAGTCCCGGATATGATCACAGACATGATGAGGCATCTCAAAATGGTCGAGCCATAAAGATTGATATATTTGAAGCCTATATTTGGATATCGAAAGTGTTCCGGGTGAAATCGGGATTTTACCGGAGTACCAGGGGTTACCG
>NC_041384.1:571219956-571240677 GCF_002162155.2 Triticum dicoccoides | reverse complement strand
TGGCGCGCAGCCCCCCTTGCCCCAATCCGAATTGGACAAGGGAAAGGGGCAGCGGCCCCCCTCTCCTTCCTTCTCTCCACCTCGAGTAGGACTCCCCCCTTGGCGCGCCCTCCCTGGCCGGCCGCCTCTCCCCCCTTGCTCCTTTATATACGGGGGCAGGGGCACCTCTAGACACACAAGTTGATCTATTGATCTATTCCAGCCATGTGCGGTGTCCCCCTCCACCATATTCCACCTCGGTCATATCGTAGAGGTGCTTAGGCAAAGCCCTGCGTTGGTAGCAACATCACCACCGTCACCACGCCGTCGTGCTGACGGAACTCTCCCATGAAGCTCTGCTGGATCAGAGTTCACGGGACGTCATCGAGTTGAACGTGTGCTGAACTCGAAGGTGTCGTACGTTCGGTACTTAGATTAGTCGGATCGTGAAGACGTACGACTACATCAACCGCGTTGTGCTAACGCTTCCTCTTTCGGTCTACGAGGGTACGTGGACGATACTCTCCCCTCTCGTTGCTATGCATCACGATGATCCTGTGTGTGCGTAGGAATTTTTTTGAAATTACTACATTCTCTAACGGTGGTATCAGAGCCAGGTTTTATGCGTAGATGTTATATGCATGAGTAGAACACAAGTGAGTTGTGGGCGATACAAGTCATACTGCTTACCAGCATGTCACACTTTGGTTCGGCGGTATTGTTGGATGAAGCGGCCCGGACCGACATTACGCGTACGCTTACGCAAGACTAGTTCTACCGACGTGCTTTGCACACAGGTGGCTGGCGGGTGTCAGTTTCTCCAACTTTAGTTGAACCGAGTGTGGCTACGCCCGGTCCTTGAGAAGGTTAAAACAGCACTAACTTGACGAACTATCGTTGTGGTTTTTGATGCATAGGTAAGAACGGTTCTTGCTCAGCCCGTAGCAGCCACGTAAAACTTGCAACAACAAAGTAGAGGACGTCTAACTTGTTTTTGCAGGGCATGTTGTGATGTGATATGGTCAAGATGTGATGAAATATAAATTGTTGTATGAGATGATCATGTTTTGTGATAACCCACAATTATAGCGGATCGCAAAAGTTTTCGAGGGTAGAGTATTCAACCCAAATTTATTGATTCGACACAAGGGGAGCCAAAGAATATTCTCAAGTATTAGCAGCTGAGTTGTCAATTCAACCACACCTGGAAACTTAGTATCTGCAACAAAGGGTTTAGTAGCAAAGTAATATGATAGTAGTGGTAACGATAGCAGAAGTAACAGTAGCAAAAGTAATATTTTTGGTGTTTTGTAGTGATGATAACAACAGCAACGGAAATAAATAAGCGAAGAACAATATAGGGAAAGCTCGTAGGCAATGGATCGGTGATAGAGAATTATGTCGAATGTGGTTCATCATGTAACAGTCATAACCTAGGGTAACACAGGACTAGCTCCAATTCATCAATGTAATGTAGGCATGTATTCCGAATATAATCATACCTGCTTATGGAAAAGAACTTGCATGACATCTTTTGTCCTACCCTCCCGTGCCAGTGGGGTCCTAGCGGAAACTAAGGGTTATTAAGGCCTCCTTTTAATAGAGTACCAGACCAAAGCATTAACACACAGTAAATACATGAACTCCTCAAACTACGGTCATCACCTGGAGTGGTCCCGATTATTGTCACTTCGGGGTTGTCAGGTCATAACACATAGTAGGTGACTATAGACTTGCAAGATAGGATCAAGAACTCTCATATATTCATGAAATGGAGGTGAATAATATTTTGAGCGGTATACTTTCATTGTCAACATAACAACCAAGAGATGGCGATATCTTCCATGCTACACACATTATAGGCGGTTCCCAAACAGAATGGTAAAGTTTATACTCCTCCTCCACCAACAAGCATGAATCCATGGCTTGCTCGAAACAACGAGTGCCTCCAACTAACAACAGTCCCAGGGGGAGTTTTGTTTGCAATTATTTTGATTTGATTTGCATAAAGCATGGGACTGGGCATCCCGGCGACCAGCCATCACTACAAAAAAATACACTTCCGTGATGATACGTGTTTGTCACAGTAGGTCAGTTTTTTGTCATGCATGTACATCCATGACAAATTTATGACAGAATCAAGATAGTCATACCTGTGCTGTCGTAGAAGTGTTCCATGACATTACCAAAATTATCATCACGGAAGTGTCCACTTCCATGATGATAAATCGCGCGTCACAGAAGTGCTTTCGTCAAGGGTGACCGACACGTGGCATCCACCGTAACGGAACACCGTTAAGCTATCAGGTCGGGTTTTGGATCCGATAACCTGTTAACAGCCCCGACCAATGGGGATTTTCCACGTGTAAAATCAGCATTGGCTAGAGGAAACACGTGTCGGCTCATCGTCGGGACAGATGTCATCCACTCACTGGACAGAAGGCGCCTATGATATGTCGACACATGGCACGGCCCAACAAGTTTAAATGGGCCGGCCCAACTAAAGGCCCACAAGATTTTGCGGACCATAATGGGCAGGCCCAGCTAAAGGCCCACAAGATTTTGCGGACCATAATGGTATGGCCCAGCTAAAGGCCCACAAGATTTTGCGGGCCATAATGGGCCGGCCCACGTAAAGGCCCACAAGATTTTTGTGTGCCATAATGGGCCGGCCCAGGTAAAGGCCCACAAGATTCTTGCGGGTCATAATGGGCCGGCCTAGCTAAAGGCCCACGAAATTTCGCCGACATTAATGGGCCGGCCCAGCTATAGGCCCACAAGATTTTGAGGACCCTAGTAGGCCGGCCCATTAACTGGCTGCCATGTTTTGGGCCTAATGTCGGCCCATATTTGATCCGGTCCATTAATGGCCTGCCACGCTCTGGGCCTAATAGTGGCCCATATGAGATCCGGCATGGTAAAAGCCTACCACGTTCTGGGCCAAATTACGACCCAAATCAGGTCCGGCCCTTTAAGAGGCTTTGGGCTCAATTATGACCCATATCAGATTCGGCCCGTCAACTGGACACTATGCTTTTGGGCCCACTTGCTAAAGGCCCACTTAGTAATTCGGCCTGATATTAGTTTTGGCCTGTTAAGGGCCCGTTTAACATTTCGGCCCTATATTAATTTCAGACTGTTAAAAGCCCGTCATATAGTTGGGCCTAACTACAGCCCGATTTGCATCCGGCCTGCTCGCAGCCGATATCTGATTGGGCCAAACAAGGACCCAGACAATTTTGGCCTGTTAAAAGCCTGTGATTTGATTCGCACAATCATGGGCCGGGGTTAATTTCGGGCTGCTGCGTAACTAGTAGGAATTGAGAACAAACCTACTCTATACAATAAAGAAATTACGGCATAGTAACTAAGAATAAACCTACACTACACAATAAAGGATTTAAGGTATATTACATCCACTGGGCATCAAAGTTCGCCACAAGTGATCATAAAGCGCAACAAAGAAGTAGATTACAAAAACTAGGCACCATTGCAGCGTAACAAAATAATACTGAACCGAGACCACTTCCAAGACAGTTCAAGAAAGGTTAGCCTTGCGGGGGAACTGTTGCGCAAGCTGCTGAGCAAGGCTGTGAGACCGGCCTAGCATGTCGGTCATAGCTTCCAGGTGTAGCTGTTTAGCGATGAGGTTCTCATTGGTGTTCTCCGCAATCTTTCTTAGAGATAGGACTTCAAGTCGAAGTTGAGTTGCAGAATGCCTTTCTACTAGAACTTGGGACTGAAGAAGTCGAAGTGATTCAGACAGCGAATTTTGTGAGCTTGTCTGACTGTTAGTCTCAAGTAACTTGAACACTGCATCAAGACAAGACTTTGGGGTTGTCTCGCTATCTTCAAGATGTTTTGCCTTCTTTGCTGCAATACATATTGGGTTTGTCTCACAGCCTTCAGCAGACTTGTGCATGCCATCAGGCATATCACCCTGAAACAAAGCAGAGAGATGACAGGTTTTGCACGTGTATAAACAAAGATGATAACTGTTATGTCAATTCTATCCAATTTCAAATTAGAAAATAAAGAGTATGTTCAAAATATCAATAGCATAATTTGGCATTGTTCATAATGCGGGGAGCTTCACCACACTACTGGATTACCATGTCAACATAACAAGCATAGATGAAGGGCAAAGAAAATCATTGTATCTATTTTGGATAATGTGCATGGCATGTTGTTCATATCATCAGCCACATCAGTAAGATAAAACAGGAGATGACAAGGTGCAAACGTGGGCTGCTTCACCACACACTGGATTATAGATCCACAAAAACAAGCATACATATAGGGAGTATTAAGTAATGTGCAGGGTATGAATAAGGAATTTGGTTTTACAAGTAAAACTTAGAACTTACAGTTCTTACGAACATGCATTTTGGTAGAAACAGCAAACTAAACAGCAGTAAACGATAGGGAGTATGAGCAAATTAAACAGCAGTTAAGGATAAAGGCTTTAGAAGAACTGACTTACATTAACAGTTAACACCGGCTTTATAATGCCCTTCTCCATGGCAAGGGAAGGATAACTCAAGAATTTCAGCACAGAATCTTCTTCATGAGCATTGCATGTACTCTACATTTTGTAGAGAGTACTTATAGATATGATAATACTGGAAGGGATAGAGGATAATGAAGATAAGATGCAGATTGATGCTACATAATCAACTACCAATCCCTGGAAGTACAAGCGTTACAGGACAAAATGTACTGACAAGAGCAATGGACTACACTTCTGCACTGGCATTGTTTGTGTATTCTACTTGTTGGTAAGATTAAATATAGATCTGATCTTTTTTAGTAAATGGTGGGCGAGGGAGATAAGATGCAGAATGCTACAAAATGAACCAATCCCTCTTCCCATAATACAAGAGTGTTTTGAACACTGGTGTACTGTACAAAATGTTCTTATATTATGGGACGGAGGGAGTAGCTGTTAATGTAAGTACAATGATAGACCATGTTCAGTCCTTACAAGAGGACTGTAGAGCTAAACCTCTTCAAAAGCATTGGGTTGATTCTAAATTTATGTAAGAGTCCATACGGATCTTATAATGTCCACCAAATGGACGATTACAAGGCTAACATGTGCAGTGATGCTACATAATCAAACAGCTATGAAAGTAAGTATGGTCATACAGGGCAAGAGGTACTCACAAGAGCAATGCAGTGTGTAGTATAGTTGCGAGATTTTGTGGTCCCTTGAGAACGAATGTTCTTCTGCTAACAATTTTCGTACAAGTGAGACATTAAGGCAAATGCAGAAATGTAGTTCAAATTGTGATGTGATATCATAGACAATACCTTACGCTGCAGCCGAGACCAATGTGTAACAAGATTATTCCAGTCATCGTCGGATAAATGTAGCACCGGAGACTTTACAGAAATTTCGTTCAGAGGCTTGCCATCGAAGTGCGCTTGCCTCAGGTAGGAATGATACTTCATCAACGAGTGCTTGAAAAGCGCAACCAACCATTGCTCGTCATCACAATCCAGTTTGCGCCTCGCCTATTTAAAAGAATGAAATCTTGTGTCTTCTGTCAGCAGAAAATATGCAGTAATGACCATGAATAACATTAGTACATTACTTACGCATAAGTTGCGGAGGAAGACTGGAAATTGTTCTGTGTCTGCGGTATAATCTTTCCATGAAGGAAAGATGCGCAGAAAGTTCCTGACAACAACATAAGCTTCATCTTCTAAACTGGGAAGAAATGGAACATGGATCCTATTTGCTGCAATTGGGGCTCTCTCTGGTTCGAAAAGGGATCTGGAAACTGGATTTGGTGTACTCTTTGCTGGAATGGGGGTTTGCGTCGTACAGCTGGTGCTATCTCAACTGGCATAATCATACTGTTTGCTGCAGTTGGGGTCTGCTGAGTTGGGGCATCAAATATGACCAGTGTAGTAGGGCTAGAGTCTGCTAGAGTTGGGGTATTTTGTGGGTCAGGTGATATTGCAACCACACCTAATGGGCTATTTGATTTATCAGGTGCCACTACCTTTTCCAAATACTTTGCTTGTGCTCCTCCATGATCAGCAATCGCCCTCTTCCTTTTGAACGTTTGATACACAAGAACAGCATTTGAATGGATAAATACGGTATGATGACAGATGGAATATGTACTGAAAATGGATAGGCAAGGTGTATTCACATACACGATGTGTAAACTAAGCTAATGGCAATTCAACAAAGTAGAAGCAATGCAAAGCATCAGTTGCAAGATATGTGCGAGCAATGTAACCTTGGAAAGTTAGAGCAAGCACCTTGATGGGTGAATAAGATAGGGCATCTTCCTTTGACTCCTCCACTAGGGAGCTACATTGACTTAGGTCTCCCTCTAGCTCAGAATCACTGTTAGGATCATATTCTGAGCATTGCATTGCATCCAGACTTGATTTCAGTCCCTTAATGCCAAGTTTGACAGTCATGGCATTGTTCTGCTTTATTCTTTTCATGCGCGCAAGCTCATAATCAGTATGATGCTGTTCAGAATCTGAGATTCATGAAAACATAAAAAGTAGTCAGATTATCTATGGAATGCATTGCGGTTTCAACTCGGAGAGTGTCTCCCTATAAACCCCTGCATATGCAAAGTTCACCTCCCCAACCGTGCTGACGACACCACACACAGAGATACACACCCGACCGGCGAACGTGCATTTTCGAAACTAATTTAGGAACATTTAGCTGACCAATTAAACAACTCTGTTTTAATAATATCAGATTCATATTTGAACAACTAAGCTTGTTTAGCTTGATGGGTGGAGCAGTGTTATTATGACACGAAGCATGTATTCTGATCGTATAGTGATCATAAAAGGGGGAAACTCTAAGCATATATTCTTTTAGCAAAAGAGGGTTTCCCCTCTGATTTCTATTAAAGAAACCACCACGGAACCAACATGATCAATTAAACCCTAAGCATGATCAATTAAACCGTATTATGGTTGTGCCATAGCAGATTTGAAGCTGCAAACCGGAGAAATGATATTTAGCATCCATTGTTTGCTTCGAACTAAGAACTAAATTCTAAGAGCTGAAAAGAAAGTAGAGTAACCAAGTTAAGATCTATTTTCTGGTTGAGATCAAAAAGTTGAGGAGATATGAAGTACCACCTCTCTTGCGTCGCCGTGTAGGAATCGGGGGTGCGATGGCTGTCGGTGGCGTTGAAGCAGATCTGTGACGGTAGACGGGTGCATTGGGGGATAAGTCCCGTTGCGGTGGAAGAGAAGGTTGTGTGAGCGGCCCCGGCAAAGAGGACGACGGCACCGATGAAGCGAGAGGACGCGATGCAAGGCTATTGGTCCGTCGCCGTGGATGAGAAACGTCCATCTCTAGCAGTGGACGACGCGGTCTTGGTAGGCGCTCCGGCATGGTGGAGGACGGTGGCAATGGATGTGGTGGAGGACGGCAGCGATGGATGGGGTGGCGGACGGAGGCTGGTGTGGGAATGGGGTGTTCTAGCGCGGATGGTGTATGAATGGGAAAATGGAGGGAGAGGTACGGGGAACCATGTTTTTGGGACGCGCCTGTCTGAAATATGGGAAAGTTACGAACTTATCCCCCGTTTCAAATTTGGACGTCTTGTCGGTTGGGGATAGGACGGTAATCTCGCATCTCCCAAATATTTGCCGGTAACTATTTCCGGCGAGGAGAGGGTGTTTTGCCGCCCACAGTTGGCGCCCACGGTGTATGAACGGGGCTAACAGGTAGGGCGGTTGTGTCACATCTGATGGAAGTTACACATCTGCCCCTATTTAAAATATTAGCCTACATTGATTTCGGGCGAGGAGAGGGTGTTTTGCCGCCCACGGTTGGCGCCCACGGTGTATGAACGGGGCTGATAGGTAGGGCGGTTGTGTCACGTCTGATGGAAGTTACACATCTGCCCCTATTTAAAATATTAGCCTACATCTATTTCAGACAAGGAGATGGTGTTTTGCCGCCCACCGTGTATGAATGGGGAATGGAGGAAGAAACAGAGGTCTTTCGGACGAGCTTGAATCAAATGAGTTTTGCCGCCCATGTTTGTCGCCCACCGTGTCGGAATGGGCTCAGAGGCGGTCGTGTCACGTCTAATTGAAGTTACTAACCTACCCCTATTTAGAGCAGTGGAAATCGGGCCGATGGATTGTCCATGTAATGGGTAGACAGTAATTTCCATCTCCCAAACACTTGGCTTCGGGCAGCCGATGTGGGAGTGGACATTTTGTTGTTTCTTTCGAATTTTAGGACAATAAGCATCCACGTTTACCCTGGCAACTAAATTCGAATCCATTTTGTATTCCTATATGAATATAAATCATTCTATGTGTTTTTATATATCTTCAAAAGGACGACAAAGATGTATTCCACTGTCATATATGAATATGGTTTACAAATGCCGATACTCAAATTCAGAAACTAGAATCCAGTTTAAGGTGAATTCGAATATTTGGAACACTTCATGTCCAACTCAAATGTCACACGCAGCATAATGTGTACTCCCATTTAGATATGTACGCAAGCGATGTATCAAGATTCAAATACCGAGTCAATCAACCAAGAATGTACGGAACTAACAGACATATAAACACTTATAGAGTATATGGATCAATAATATCAACTAACATACATAAGCCAGGCCGCTGTACTTTTTTTTGGCTACAACAGCATCCTTTTTTTAGCCAACATCTTGGCCCTTTCCGATGCGTGCCACTTATGGTCCATCTATACTACTATTGCTGAATGCACATTCAGCCCGATTGGCATATTTGTAGGTCTGGCACAGCAATCCAAATGAAATGTCTCCGAGTCTTATCAATTAATACAGACTTATGCTCAAATAAAATTACAAACAAAAAAACAAAAAAACAATTATTACATGATCTCTAAAACAAATGGTTTGATTGATTACATGAATAGACAACACAAAGGTTATTCAACTATGGAAAGAACATTTCACCTATGATTTACCAAGTAGGAATTTAATTCCCTTTTTTCCTTCAGGACCTTAACAATCTGGTCAGTCTCAGCTTGCTTCGTTTTGAAATCCACCAAATATTTAATGGTTGTCTTGAGTACTGCTTGTGATTGTGTTGTTTGCTTGCTCAACATGTCAACTTCATCTCTAAGTGCAGAAGCAGAATCTCTTTCTACCACTAGTAGCCTCTAGAGCATCAGCAGTTGGCAATTCATAATGCACGATTGGGCCGGTGCCACTGCTGTGGGATGATGCAACGTCCATGGGGACCTCGCTCTTTGATCTTGGGCTAACCTGTTTTGCCATTAAAGTTCCGATTGGATTCAGAAAATTTGAAGTTAGCAAAACATCTCAACTGGGAGTTATAACAGCAAACCAGTTAAACAAACAAGGAATTAAAGAGTTTCAATTGGATGCTGAAAAGTAGTTATTAACATCATTGTAACCCGCTGTTGCAGCAGCAAAGCAGTTAAACAAACAAGTAGATATTTAAGTTAAGGCAAACAGGTAATTCTTAACAGTAAGTATCAAACACATAGATAGGCACAGTCTACAATATGATTAACAGGTTGTGCCATTATGTAATCAGTAGCAAACTAAATTAACCCAAGCAATGTAATTGAACAATTTTGCAATAAGTGGCTAACTAAAATTCCGAGAAGCAGGTAACTGAACTTATGCTAGTTCTTTGTACAGGCACACTGCAACTTCTTTTTCGCTTACAAGGTTGTACGAAGGAGTCCATGGCATCAATTGCTTGGATACGCAGTCCCAATACTTCTTTCTTCCTACACTACATGGGTAAGTCGAATGGTTAATCTGGTAAGATGGTGCATCCTTGATATGTTATATGAGGACGTGTAGTTAGACTAGTTGTAGCCAAACACATCACACTGGCTTTTACTGTATATTTCATGCGATTACTTTTGGCATATCGAGATCTAAGCAATCTACAATAGGATGAAAAGACTGGCATCCTTCACATTATTGGCGAACTCAGTTCATAGAAACAAGCAATTCAACCATTTTGTGGGTAAATCAAAAGCGCCACTGGAATATTTTTCACTATCCAATCATACACGCAAAAAGGGGCGACGCCACCATAGGGGCTGGTATGGGCGGCCGCCTCAGGTGGCTGGAAAGTGCGCACCTAGTTTGAGTCGTCCAGGTTGGCCCACGCTAGTTTTGTTCGTCCCAACGCATGAGCAGGCAATGTAAAAAATGAAGAAAAATGTTTCAATTTGGATGGGCCAATAACATAAGTGCAAGGCAGGCCCTATGAAGGAAATATGCCCTAGAGGCAATAATAATGTTATTATTTTATTTCCTTATATCATGATAAATGTTTATTATTCATGCTAGAATTGTATTATCCGGAAACATAATACTTGTGTGAATACATAGACAAACCAAACGTCACTAGTATGCCTCTACTTGACTAGCTCGTTAATCGAAGATGGTTATGTTTCCTAACCATAGACATGTGTTGTCATTTGATTAATGGGATCACATCATTAGGAGAATGATGTGATTGACATGACCCATTCCATTAGCTTAGCACCCGATCGTTTAGTATGTTGCTATTGCTTTCTTCATGACTTATACATGTTCCTATGACTATGAGATTATGCAACTCCGGTTTGCCAGAGGAACACTTTGTGTGCTACCAAACGTCAGAACGTAACTGGGTGATTATAAAGGAGCTCTACAGGTGTCTCCAAAGGTACATGTTGGGTTGGCGTATTTCGAGATTAGGATTTGTCACTCCGATTGTCGGAGAGGTATCTCTGGGCCCTCTCGGTAATGCACATCACATAAGCCTTGCAAGCATTACAACTAATGAGTTAGTTGCAAGATGATGTATTATGAAACGAGTAAAGAGACTTGCCGGTAACAAGATTGAATTAGGTATTGAGATACCAACGATCGAATCTCGGGCAAGTAACATACCGATGACAAAGGGAACAACGTATGTTGTTATGCGGTCTGACCGATAAAGATCTTCGTAGAATATGTGGGAGCCAATATGAGCATCCAGGTTCCGCTATTGGTTATTGACCGGAGACGTGTCTCGGTCATGTCTACATTGTTCTCGAACCCGTAGGGTCCGCACGCTTAAGGTTTTGATGATAGTTATATTATGAGTTTACGCATTTTGATGTACCGAAGTTTGTTCGGAGTCCTGGATGTGATCACGGATATGACGAGGAGTCTTGAAATGGTCGAGACATAAAGATTGATATATTGGAAGCCTATATTTGGATATCGGAAGTGTTCTGGGTGAAATCGGGATTTTACCGGAGTACCGGGAGGTTACCGGAACCCCCCGGGAGGTATATGGGCCTTAGTGGGCTTTAGTGGAAGAGAGGAGAGGTGGCCACGGCTGGGCCGCGCGCCCCTCCCCCCTAGTCCAAATTGGACAAGGAGAGGGGGTGGCGCCCCCCCCCCTTCCTTCTCTCTCTCCTCTTTCCCCCTCCTGAATCCTATTCCAACTAGGAAAGGGGGGGAATCCTACTCCCGGTGGGAGTAGGACTCCTCCTGGCGCGCCCTCCTCCTGGACGGTCACACCTCCTCCCGCTCCTTTATATACGGGGGCAGGGGGCACCCCTAGACACACAAGTTGATCCACGTGATCATATTCTTAGCCGTGTGCGGTGCCCCCTTCCACCATAATCCTCGATAATATTGTAGCGGTGCTTAGGCGAAGCCCTGCGATGGTAGTACATCAAGATCGTCACCACGCCGTCGTGCTGACGGAACTCTTCCCCGACACTTTGCTGGATCGGAGTGCGGGGATCGTCATCGAGCTGAACATGTGCTAGAACTCGGAGGTGCCATAGTTTCGGTGCTTGATCGGTCAGGCCGTGAAGACGTACAACTACATCGACCGCGTTGTGCTAACGCTTCCGCTGTCGGTCTACAAGGGTACGTAGATCACACTCTCCCCTCTCTTTGCTATGCATCACCATGATCTTGCGTGTGCGTAGGAATTTTTTTGAAATTACTACGTTCCCCAACAGTGGCATCCGAGCCAGGTTTTATGTGTTGATGTTATATGCACAAGTAGAACACAAGTGAGTTGTGGGCGATATAAGTCATACTGCTTACCAGCATGTCATACATTGGTTCGGCGGTATTGTTGGACAAAGCGGCCTGGACCGACATTACGCGTACGCTTACGCGAGACCGGTTCTCCCGACGTGCTTTGCACAAAGGTGGTTAGCGGGTGACGGTTTCTCCAACTTTAGTTGAACCGAGTGTGGCTACGCCCGGTCCTTGCGAAGGTTAAAACAACACCAACTTGACAAACTATCGTTGTGGTTTTGATGCGTAGGTAAGATTGGTTCTTGCTTAAGCCCGTAGCAGCCACGTAAAAATTGCAACAACAAAGTAGAGGACGTCTAACTTGTTTTTGCAGGGCATGTTGTGATGTGATATGGTCAAGACATGATCCTAAATTTTATTGTATGAGATGATCATGTTTTGTAACCGATTTATCGACAACTGGCAGGAGCCATATGGTTGTCGCTTTATTGTATGCAATGAAATCACGCTATAATGCTTTACTTTATCACTAAGCGGTAGCGATAGTCGTGGAAGCATAAGATTGGCGAGACGACAACGATGCTACGATGGAGATCAAGGTGTCGCGCCGGTGACGATGGTGATCACGACGGTGCTTAGAAGATGGAGATCACAAGCACAAGATGATGATGGCCATATCATATCACTTATATTGATTGCATGTGATGTTTATCTTTTATGCATCTTATCTTGCTTTGATTGATGGAAGCATTATAAGATGATCTCTCACTAATTATCAAGAAGTGTTCTCCCTGAGTATGCACCGTTGCGAAAGTTCTTCGTGCTGAGACACCACGTGATGATCGGGTGTGATAGGCTCTACGTTCAAATACAACGGGTGCAAAACAGTTGCACACGCGGAATACTCAGGTTATACTTGACGAGCCAAGCATATACAGATATGGCCTCAGAACACGGAGACTGAAAGGTCAAGCGTGAATCATATAGTAGATATGATCAACATAGGGATGTTCACCAATGAAACTACTCCATCTCATGTGATGATCGGACATGGTTTAGTTGATTTGGATCACGTAATCACTTAGAGGATTGGAGGGATGTCTATCTAAGTGGGAGTTCTTTAAGTAATATGATTAATTGAACCTAAATTTATCATGAAACTTAGTACCTGATAGTATCTTGCTTGTTTATGTTTGATTGTAGATAGATGGCCCGTGTTGTTGTTCCGTTGAATTTTAATGCGTTCCTTGAGAAAGCAAAATTGAAAGATGATGGTAGCAATTACACGGACTGGGTCCGTAACTTGAGGATTATCCTCATTGCTGCACAGAAGAATTATGTCCTGGAAGCACCGCTGGGTGCCAGGCCTGCTGCTAGAGCAACACCAGATGTTATGAACGTCTGGCAGAGCAAAGCTGATGACTACTCGATAGTTCAGTGTGCCATGCTTTACGGCTTAGAATCGGGACTTCAATGACGTTTTGAACGTCATGGAGCATACGAGATGTTCCAGGAGTTGAAGTTAATATTTCAAGCAAATGCCCGGATTGAGAGATATGAAGTCTCCAATAAGTTCTATAGCTGCAAGATGGAGGAGAACAATTCTGTCAGTGAGCATATACTCAAAATGTCTGGGTATAATAATCACTTGATTCAATTGGGAGTTAATCTTCCAGATGATTGCGTCATTGACAGAATTCTCCAATCACTGCCACCAAGCTACAAGAGCTTCATGATGAACTATAATATGCAAGGGATGAATAAGACTATTCCCGAGCTCTTCGCAATGCTGAAAGCTGCGGAGGTAGAAATCAAGAAGGAGCATCAAGTGTTGATGGTCAACAAGACCACTAGTTTCAAGAAAAAGGGCAAAGGGAAGAAGAAGGGGAACTTCAAAAAGAACAGCAAGTAAGTTTCTACTCAAGAGAAGAAACCCAAACCTGGACCTAAGCCTGAAACTGAGTGCTTCTACTCCAAGCAGACTGGTCACTGGAAGCAGAACTGCCCCAAGTATTTGGCGGATAAGAAGGATGGCAAGGTGAACAAAGGTATATGTGATATACATGTTATTGATGTGTACCTTACTAATGCTCGCAGTAGCGCCTGGGTATTTGATACTGGTTCTGTTGCTAATATTTGCAACTCGAAACAGGGACTACGGATTAAGCGAAGATTGGCTAAGGACGAGGTGACGATGCACGTGGGAAATGGTTCCAAAGTCGATGTGATCGCAGTCGGCACGCTACCTCTACATCTACCTTCGGGATTAGTATTAGACCTAAATAATTGTTATTTGGTGCCAGCGTTAAGCATGAACATTATATCTGGATCTTGTTTGATGCGAGACGGTTATTCATTTAAATCAGAGAATAATGGTTTTTCTATTTACATGAGTAATATCTTTTATGGTCATGCACCCTTAAAGAGTGGTCTATTCTTATTAAATCTCGATAGTAGTGACACACATATTCATAGTGTTGAAACCAAAAGATGCAGAGTTGATAATGATAGTGCAACTTATTTGTGGCACTGCCGTTTGGGTCATATCGGTATAAAGCGCATGAAGAAACTCCATACTGATGGGCTTTTGGAACCACTTGATTATGAATCACTTGGTACTTGCGAACCGTGCCTTATGGGTAAGATGACAAAAACACCGTTCTCCGGTACTATGGAGAGAGCAACAGATTTATTGGAAATCATACATACAGATGTATGTGGTCCGATGAATGTTGAGGCTCGTGGCAGATATCGTTATTTTCTCACCTTTACAGATGACTTAAGCAGATATGGGTATATCTACTTAATGAAACATAAGTCTGAAACATTTGAAAAGTTCAAAGAATTTCAGAGTGAAGTTGAAAATCATCGTAACAAGAAAATGAAATTCCTACGATCTGATCGTGGAGGAGAATATTTGAGTTACGAGTTTGGTGTACATTTAAAACAATGTGGAATAGTTTCGCAACTCACGCCACCCGGAACACCACAGCGTAATGGTGTGTCCGAACGTCGTAATCGTACTTTACTAGATATGGTGCGATCTATGATGTCTCTTACTGATTTACCTCTATCATTTTGGGGATATGCTCTAGAGACGGCCGCATTCACGTTAAATAGGGCACCATCAAAATCCGTTGAGACGATGCCATATGAACTATGGTTTGGCAAGAAACCAAAGTTGTCGTTTCTGAAAGTTTGGGGCTGCGATGCTTATGTGAAAAAACTTCAACCTGATAAGCTCGAACCCAAATCGGAGAAATGTGTCTTCATAGGATATCCAAAGGAAACTATTGGATACACCTTCTATCACAGATCCGAAGGCAAGACTTTTGTTGCTAAATTCGGAAACTTTCTAGAGAAGGAGTTTCTCTCGAAAGAAGTGAGTGGGAGGAAAGTAGAACTTGACGAGGTAACTGTACCTGCTCCCTTATTGGAAAGTAGTACATCACAGAAACCAGTTTCTGTGACACCTACACCAATTAGTGAGGAAGCTAATGATAATGATCATGAAACTTCAGAACAAGATACTACTGAACCTCGTAGATCAACCAGAGTAAGATCCGTGCCAGAGTGGTATGGTAATCCTGTTCTGGAAGTCATGCTACTAGATCATGATGAACCTACGAACTATGAAGAAGCGATGGTGAGCCCAGACTCCGCAAAATGGCTTGAAGCCATGAAATCTGAGAAGGGATCCATGTATGAGAACAAAGTATGGACTTTGGTTGACTTGCCCAATGATCGGCAAGCAATTGAGAATAAATGGATCTTCAAGAAGAAGACTGACGTTGACGGTAATATTACTGTCTACAAAGCTTGACTTGTCGCAAAAGGTTTTCGGCAAGTTCAAGAGATTGACTACGATGAGACCTTCTCCCCCGTAGCGATGCTTAAGTCTGTCCGAATCATGTTAGCAATTGCCGCATTTTATGATTATGAAATTTGGCAAATGGATGTCAAAACTGAATTCCTGAATGGATTTCTGCAAGAAGAGTTGTATATGATGCAGCCGGAAGGTTTTGTCGATCCAAAGGGAGCTAACAAAGTGTGCAAGCTCCAGCGATCCATTTATGGACTGGTGCAAGCCTCTCGGAGTTGGAATAAACGCTTTGATAATGTGATCAAAGCATTTGGTTTTGTACAGACTTTTGGAGAAGCCTGTATTTACAAGAAAGTGAGTGGGAGCTCTATAGCATTTCTGATATTATATGTAGATGACATATTGCTAATCGGAAATGATATAGAATTTCTGGATAGCATAAAAGGATACTTGAATAAGAGTTTTTCAATGAAAGACCTCGGTGAAGCTGCTTACATATTGGGCATTAAGATCTATAGAGATAGATCAAGACGCTTAATTGGACTTTCACAAAGCACATACCTTGACAAAGTTTTGAAGAAGTTCAAAATGGATCAAGCAAAGAAAGGATTCTTGCCTGTGTTACAAGGTGTGAAATTGAGTAAGACTCAATCCCCAACCAATGCAGAAGATAGAGAGAAAATGAAAGATATTCCCTATGCTTCAGCCATAGGCTCTATCATGTATGCAATGTTGTGTACCAGACCTGATGTGTGTCTTGCTATAAGTCTAGCAGGGAGGTACCAAAGTAATCCAGGAGTGGATCACTGGACAGCGGTCAAGAACATCCTGAAATACCTGAAAAGGACTAAGGATATGTTTCTCATATATGGAGGTGACAAAGAGCTCATCGTAAATGATTACATTGATGCAAGCTTTGACACTGATCTGAATGATTCTAAATCGCAAACCGGATACGTGTTTACATTAAACGGTGGAGCTGTCAGTTGGTGCAGTTCTAAACAAAGCATTGTGGCAGGATCTACATGTAAAGCGGAGTACATAGCTGCTTCGGAAGCAGCAAACGAAGGAGTCTGGATGAAGGAGTTCATATCCGATCTAGGTGTCATACCTAGTGCATCGGGTCCAATGAAAATCTTTTGTGACAATACTGGTGCAATTGCCTTGGCAAAGGAATCGAGATTTCACAAGAGAACCAAGCACATCAAGAGACGCTTCAATTCCATCCGGGACCTAGTCCAGGTGGGAGACATAGAGATTTGCAAGATACATACGGATCTGAATATAGCAGACCCGTTGACTAAGCCTCTTCAACGAGCAAAACATGATCAGCACCAAAGCTCCATGGGTGTTAGAATCATTACTGTGTAATCTAGATTATTGACTCTAGTGCAACTGGGAGACTAAAGGAAATATGCCCTAGAGGCAATAATAATGTTATTATTTTATTTCCTTATATCATGATAAATGTTTATTATTCATGCTAGAATTGTATTATCCGGAAACATAATACTTGTGTGAATACATAGACAAACCAAACGTCACTAGTATGCCTCTACTTGACTAGCTCGTTAATCGAAGATGGTTATGTTTCCTAACCATAGACATGTGTTGTCATTTGATTAATGGGATCACATCATTAGGAGAATGATGTGATTGACATGACCCATTCCATTAGCTTAGCACCCGATCGTTTAGTATGTTGCTATTGCTTTCTTCATGACTTATACATGTTCCTATGACTATGAGATTATGCAACTCCAGTTTGCCGGAGGAACACTTTGTGTGCTACCAAACGTCACAACGTAACTGGGTCATTATAAAGGATCTCTACAGGTGTCTCCAAAGGTACATGTTGGGTTGGCATATTTCGAGATTAGGATTTGTCACTCCGATTGTCGGAGAGGTATCTCTGGGCCCTCTCGGTAATGCACATCACATAAGCCTTGCAAGCATTACAACTAATGAGTTAGTTGCAAGATGATGTATTACGAAACGAGTAAAGAGACTTGCCGGTAACGAGATTGAATTAGGTATAGAGATACCAACGACCGAATCTCGGGCAAGTAACATACCAATGACAAAGGGAACAACGTATGTTGTTATGCGGTCTGACCGATAAAGATCTTCGTAGAATATGTGGGATCCAATATGAGCATCCAGGTTCCGCTATTGGTTATTGACCGGAGACGTGTCTCGGTCATGTCTACATTGCTCTCGAACCCGTAGGGTCCGCACGCTTAAGGTTTTGATGACAGTTATATTATGATTTTATGCATTTTGATGTACCGAAGTCTGTTCGGAGTCCTGGATGTGATCACGGACATGACAAGGAGTCTCGAAATGGTCGAGACATAAAGATTGATATATTGGAAGCCTTTATTTGGATATCGGAAGTGTTCCGGGTGAAATCGGGATTTTACCGGAGTACCGGGAGGTTACCGGACCCCCCCGGGAGGTATATGGGCCTTAGTGGGCTTTAGTGGAAGAGAGGAGAGGTGGCCACGGCTGGGCTGCACGCCCCTCCCCCCTAGTCCGAATAGGACAAGGAGAGGGGGGCAGCACCTTCCCTTCCTTCTCTCTCTCCTCTTTCCCCCTCCCGAATCCTATTCCAACTAGGAAAGGGGGGAATCCTACTCCCGGTGGGAGTAGGACTCCTCCTGGCGCGCCCTCCTCCTGGCCAGCCGCACCTCCCCCTGCTCCTTTGTATACGGGGGCAGGGGGCACCCCTAGACACACAAGTTGATCCACGTGATCATATTCTTAGCCGTGTGCGGTGCCCCCTTCCACCATAATCCTCGATAATATTGTAGCGGTGCTTAGGCGAAGCCCTGCGACGGTAGTACATCAAGATCATCACCACGCCGTCGTGCTGACGGAACTCTTCCCCGACACTTTGCTAGATCAGAGTCCAGGGATTGTCATCGAGCTGAATGTGTGCTAGAACTCGGAGGTGTCGTAGTTTCGGTGCTTGATCGGTCAGGCCGTGAAGACGTACAACTACATCAACCGCGTTGTGCTAACGCTTCCGCTGTCGGTCTACAAGGGTATGTAGATCACACTCTCCCCTCTCGTTGCTATGCATCACCATGATCTTGCGTGTGAGTAGGAATTTTTTTGAAATTACTACGTTCCCCAACACCCTATAGCAGGCTCGCGGCCCAAACGAGCGCCTCCCATATCGATCGACACCAGGAAAAATCCCAATTCATTCGCTCCAGCCTCCAGTCTGGTTCGCTCCTAACCTAGCCGACGCTGGACAGACCGACACAGCACTTCCTCACGCCCTCATTGGAGGGCGGTCGCTGGGCTTCAAGCGATCGGAAGGACAAGAAGATGAAGATCCAACCCTGGGTGTAGCCTGCGTGGGAGGCAGCGGCGGCAACATGGGCATGGCATCAAGCTTGCGCAAACGGACAGCGCAGCTTGCAAGAGTAGCATGCGCAACAAGCAGGTACATCACATCCCTTATTATATCTAATTCAACTCTTCAATTTCTGGCCAATAGTTAAACCTGACGGTGTTGTAAAACTGCTTGTATGTAGGGAATCTATGAGAAAATGATACCAAATTCTACTTATTTTATAACTCCCCCAATCAATACTGAACTAACTGAATCTGATGTATCTAATCAAGTTTCCGGTGCAAACATACAAGCTCATGTTGTTCTTGAGCCTGAAGTATCTAATGAACAGACTGCTAATGAAGGATTTGATGCAAACATTTTACATGCTCTTGGTGATGAACATATAGTGTCTAATGAGGGATCTAATGCAAGCATTTTGCAAGCGCATTGAAGGATTTAGTGTCTAATGATGATCTACTATGTTGAGAGAGACAGAGATTTGCAGGCATTGATGATAAGCAAATTATAGTGCATTTTCATAGCTTGAGGAAACATCGAGGCCATCTACCAGAAAGTCCCCGTATCATGACAACATAGCATAAATACATTTCTAATCTGTTGTTTGAAACTATTGGCATACTTGTGCAGGATAGATATATTGATATGCAGTTTGCGCACTGGTTATACGTGCAATTACACTTCGATATTTTCAGCCAGAGAACGAATAATTCAAGCAGGTAAAGACCATGTTTGTAGTCCTTGTACACCATGTTGCATTTTGTGTTTTTTGGTGCTTGCATCATTTAGTGTTTATAATCTGAACTACTTTGGATCATTAGCTGGTTTTCAAAGTGCATGTAGCTTCACATTTCTCAAGTTATGTTGATTTCCGGAGTGCAAGTGCCTTCGTATTTTTTAAGTTAAATGTTCGCCCCTGGTAACTTGAATTCGTGGATCAGCCACTGCACACAAATCATACACGAATGCCAGTATGAATTAAATGAAATGCAAGGACTTACGCTAGCTCGTTGTACAGGCTCACTGCAGCTCTGCTTGTGCTTGGGATGTTCCATGTACAAGTCCATGTTACCACTTGCTTGGATGTGCAGGCCTTGTGCTCCTTGCATCCCCCTCTGCATTTTTGACACGGTGAATGGTTGATCAAATAAGAGGAATCGACCTTGATGTTGTACCGGAGGACAGATACTTACAAGGTTATACGGGTGTGCAGGATGTGTACCAGATCCCGTAGCGCCGTCATGCATCGCTAAAATATGGATTTGCTTGTTTCAGATGATATCTCCTGAAGAAATAAGAGTTAAGGTCAGAGTTGCATAGGCGTCTATGCTAACAGAGCAGTGAAAGGATATCCAAACATTGTCGGAACAGTGCACAAGGAGTGATGTGTGGATACCCAGTTCGGGCCGGCGTTTGGGCATGCTCGCCTAGCTAGAGTGCGGGTCACTTCAGAGCCGTTGAGGGTGATGTGCTGGCGTTGGCTGGCCGCGCACGGATGTAGATCTTGAGTGGCAGCGGAGCACTACGATGCGGTG
>NC_041384.1:571218482-571219183 GCF_002162155.2 Triticum dicoccoides | reverse complement strand
TTAAGGCACCGAAGCAGCGTCCACCCCGACACGACCCTGGTTTGCCTGGTGCGCCTACATTTGAGAATGTAAACGAATCTTCTTTCATTTGCAAACGAATCTGTATGTATTACCATGCCCGTGTTTTCCTTGCAATAATTAGTCATTCGAAATGAGATACTCCATCCGTTCACTTTTGTAAGTCGTTTCAGACAACTTAAAATGAACTGTTTTGCACATTGTCTGAAATGTCTTCAAGGTCTTATAAAAGTGAACAGAGGGAGTACTATAAATTAATTAATGAGGAGTTATTCGAAAAAAAATCGAAACGGTACCCACGCTAACGTGGATTAGAGTGTGTGTCACATAATTAGTTATTTGAATTAGAGTGTGTGTCACGTAGTTAGTTATTTGGATTAGAGTGTGTGTCACGTAGCGATCTCCAATTCTAACATGGATTTCGCATTTCACTGTATCCATGCTACTTTTTAAATACAAATTCATATGTATATGATGAACACCATGGTAGTGAGAAAACTTTTGGATGGATTCAAACATATGACCTACAAAATAGCACAACAAACTGAGTCAATGTAAACTTTTCGAAACTTGGTATAGCACGAATTCGAAATAATTACCCGTATGCCTGGTCCTCGGTTCAAATCTTACAATGTACACCGAACTGAAACATCGATATTAAGTCTCGTACTATGTACATTCAA
>NC_041384.1:571205204-571218095 GCF_002162155.2 Triticum dicoccoides | reverse complement strand
CATTCTTTCTCTCCATGTTTCGATCTCTAAGTCTCTCAACTACACAACCCCTTTTTCCACTCTATTACCAAATGTATTTACCTCACACACCCGCCATTGCACCCCATGCCGAGCTCTCTCCCACCCCCTCTCCCTCTCACCCTCTCGCGCTAAATACATGCATTGCCTATCTAGCCCCCCAACCTCTCGTGCATGCGCACGCACGCACGTTGTATATCTAGGTCACTCCCTTGAGACTGTCTCACTCTTTCTTCCGCACGGCGGGCCACACTCGCTCAATCTCGCTCTCTTTATCTGAGTCTCGTTTAACCTCGTTTTCTTTCACACACAAATGATATATCTCCCTGTTCGGGCCTCGGTCGACACACTCTATACTCTCTCACGCAGATTGTCTATCTAGGTCAGTCCATCCAAGCCGCCACCACTCTTTCGACCTCATGGTGGGCCACGCTCACTCAATCTCTCTCTCTCTCTCTCCGTATGTCTCGATTGACCTCGCTCTTTCTCGGACAAAAACGATATATCACCATGTTTGAGCCCAATTCGACCTATTCACATTGTATACTCTCTCACGCACATCGTCTATCTAGGTCACTCTCTCCAACCCGTCTCACTCTTTCGATCGCACGGAGACCCTATGTGATCGGTTGACCTTGCTTCCTCCCACGCACAAAATATATCTACACGTCTGTGACTGGATCATCTCTCAAGCTCTATCTTATAGCCCTCAACCTTGCCAAAAAGCTCAATCGGACAATATCTCTCCAGAGCATATATATTTGTTCAATGAATGTTGGACCACACTCACTTTGTCTCTCTATCTATATGTCTCTCGACTGACCTTGCTTTCTCACACCGTATCTTCCACGTGTTGAAGCTACTACCTCTCCATCCCTCGCAAAGCCGGAGCTATTTACATTGCGAGGGGCACTCCAACCTTGGATTAATTTGTGTAGGCATTTATTCTGGTCGGTTTAGATTATATTTTCGTAGCATTCGGCCCACAACTACTCCAATCACTGTAGCGGGTAATTAAGCTACGAGGAGCACCTAATATGAGCACCGGGGAGCCTTTGGATCGAAGATGCAGCGGCACACACGAGGCCTGAATGTTTTATTTGCAAACAAACCTTTGGAGAGTTTGGAAATTGCGCATAATTTCAAAGACTACTCCCAAGCCATTGGATCTCACTTCCAACGGTGTAAAAACTCGTATCACCATAGTATCTAAGCTGCGGGGTGGATGTGATATTCTATGCCGCTGTCACTTTTGTTCGTAAACTTGCAAAAAAACATGTAACTCGTGTCGTTACTTGTCTAACCATGCAAAGTGTTTGTTCAAAAAACCATCCTACACTGAAATATCGGAACAACACACGGGGGTCCCACTTGTCATTAATCAAATTTGGACCTAAAACTAACAAATCTGAAAGACGAGATTCGAACTGGCAACCTGGACTACAAAGCGTAAGTCGATAGCCTGAAAAAATGAACGGTTGTTGGCTTTGTCCCATAACTTGATTTTATACAGTACTTGCGTTGAGTAGAGTAGAGGGAGTGCCTCGTCAACACGTGCATGACCGCTATCTCACTTACTGGTGGGTCCCAGGTCTGTGATCTCAATCTCTCTTCTCTCCATCGTCTAACCTTTGCACGGGCACACACGAAGAGCGGCGCTAGCTTGCCATGGTGTTATTACAACTAAAAAACTTGGAAAATAGAAGAATCGCCTAGAATAAGAGACGTTGTGGTTGGTCGAGACGGAGCTAACCACATCTATCCTCCGTGCCACGTTTGCATGATGAAGCTGTGTGGCTAGTGGGGTGTTTTCAACCGACTGGCTGGGTCCCGAGGTCGAACCATAGGTACTACGTCTGATACAGTATATTTTTACACGCACATTTTTCCTCCATGCCGAGACGTGGCACACCCTACCGCGCGGTTTCGGGGTCCTCCCGGGTGGTGCACGCATATATTCTTCCTGACGTGGGACGCCCTACCGCATGTTTTCTGGGTCCTCCTCGGTCGTAGCGCCGAAGCAAGTAAATGAGTCATCAAATCACGAAAGACCACCTTTCCCGTCGAGTACATCAGTGAAGCACGGTGGCTAGCTAGTTGGGCTAGTTCGACCGATTAGCTAGGCCGCTGCCACATTTGTTTTTTCACCCCTTTTTTATCTACTTGCCGGCAGGTAAATTTAAATATCCACCACGGCGTTGCTCTGGTGTTTGGGTGTGGCAGGATTTTTAATTTTTTTGATTGACGGGAGCAGGCGCAGCAGGATTTTTAATTTTTTGATTGACGGGAGTAGGCGCGGTAGCAATTAGTCACGATCACTCCGCCTGTACCCACTGCTCCCTGATGTGAGAAGTCGTCGACTGGTGTTTTACCGTGGTGAAAACCAAAAGATTCCCCGCTCCCTCTGCCTTCCCGTAGATTGCATTGCCTTTCAGCCGTTTCGCCCCCTTTGCTTCCTCTCCCCATTGCTTCTACCTGGTGCCATGGTGGCGCAGCAGATCACGGAGTCCGAGGTGAGGCTCCTGACACAGGAGCTCCATGCCAAGGATGCGGAGCTCAGGGCCAAGGACGTGGAGCTCCGTGATCTCAAGGAGGAGAGGAGTGCCATGCTCCTTCGTTATGTGTGGGAGTTCACGGAGCTTCAAAAGCGGCAGGCGTCCACCACAAAGATGCTCGAGGCGTCGGCGGCGTTGCTGCAGAAAGCGGGGGATACGATAGGCCGTCAGGGGAGCCGGCTGGAGCGTGAGCGGGCCGATCGTGACGAGGTCCAGGATCGCCTCAGCCACTTGGTGAACCAAGTTGCCATGCACGTGTTGTGGCTGTGTGATGCCTACCGTCGTGCCAGCGCGACGATGTCGGCCATCGGGCTAAACCCGTTCGACCACCCGGTCGACTTCAACGAGCTGCGGCTTCCTGACCTGGTCTCCTTCTTCACCTATATCTCCAAGGAGCTGAGCCGTCTCCGCGCGATGGTGGGGGCTGAGCTGGACAAGGAGGGGTTGCGGGCTGCCGTCGCCGTTGCTGGGTGAATCCTTTCAGGGCTCCGTCATCGGAATCCATTCGTGCCATTGGACGCCGTCTTTAACGAGCTGGCTCCCGTCGACCGGGAGCGGGCTCTGTGGGCGGTTGCACCCTGCATCACCAACGTCGTGTGCCTCGAGAAGCAGAGGGACTTCGGTGGTGTTTAGGCGCCCTCTGCATGGGCATGTCCATGTCTCGGCGCAACATGACCATTGGATCAAACTCAGACGGTGCAGATCAGTCACTATAGCACAAAGCCTGTGGGTGTGTTTGGTTGCATTCTCATCTCAATATAGTTGTTTCCTCTGCGTGTATTTTTGTCAACCTACTAGTGTGGACTCATGCACCCTTCATGCACTCTGTCAAACACCCAAAAGTGGGTCGAGAAGGGAACTTTTGCTCCCATCCCGTGCACCCTTCATACACCCTGCCTAACACTATTCGTGCTTCATATGGTTCACGTTTCGTGGAGTACTGTAGCACCGTACTCTCTGTGCGCTGTGGACCTAGTTCTATTAACATTGATCTCACCGTTCATTCTCGACCAGACAGTCGAAAAAGCGGTACTATGTTACATATAGGAGTAGTTGACATGCGCACAACATCATTTGTTATCGTCATATCTTACTACACTAGCAACAAGATTGTGTAGTACTGACATATGAACCACTGCACATGCCTAGTAGTAGGAGCACTGTGTATGTTCAAGTGGCTGCCGTGTTTCGCACTCCTCCGTCGTAAGATTGGAAACGCTTGCTGTAATCATTTTTTTCTTCTGAAAAACATGGACACGCTCTACCATGCGGAACCTCCTCCAGCCATGCACTAAATTACTCACTTTCACCGACGTGTGGGACAGCCAGCATCGGGGTCCACCAGCCATGCACTAAATTACTCCGTAGTAGAGTGATGGTAGACTACCCCGATCGAAGCGCCGTAGTAATGCCCAATGAGTCGTCAAATCACAAAACCCCCTCCTTTCCAGCAGTAAGTTGGATGGACGAAGCAACCATCATTTCACTCTTCTCTCTCAGCTTCCTCTCTACCCAACCCTCGCTTCTGCCTCATCTTGTTCCTCATTTCTTCAAGAAAACCCCGACCTGCTTCTGCCATTGTTCTTCTCTCCCAAAGAAGGAAAGGTGAGCGCATCAATGGTGTTGATTCTGGCCAAGGCCCGGTCTTGCAACCCCGAGACTGATCCTATAACTCCCTCTCTTTTCTTCTTTTGGGTTTGTGATTATGGTTTATTTTCTTTTATTTCTATTTGACAGTTTCTTGATGGACGTTGGAGCACCGGCCGAAGTGATGTCTATGGCTCCGGCCAAAACCGTCGAGGCTCATGGTACGAAGAAGCGCAAGCACCCCGCCGAGACTACCGCGGACAAGCTCAAAGCCATCGCCCTGTCCAAGCCCCCCTCTCCGGGATCCCTCATTAAGCAAGTCTAGGTAATATCTCTTCTTGACGATCTTTTTCTCGATCTTGATCGTGTTTTTTCATCTAACACGCAGTACTAGTACTAGTAGTACAACTTTCTGGGTGATCTTGCATGTGATTTTTGTGTGCCAAATGACGGTTCTAAATTCCTCTTTTGACCAAAACATGCGAGAGGTTGACACTGATTTCTTATAGATTACTTTCAACTACTCCCTCTGTCCCAAATTTCTTGTCTTAGATTTGTCTAGATACGGATGTATCTAATACTAAAATGTGACTTGATACATCCGTATCTAGACAAATCTAAGACAAGAATTTTGGGACGGAGGGAGTACTTTATGAACATCAATGCTACCTTTTAAGAGGGTATATTTGCCTCAGTAACTTGTGTTATGGATATTGCATGTAATCCCTCTGCTCTCATGCCTTTGAAGACATGTTCTAGTGTCTTTGTTCACTCATTTCTATGCGTATATGTAGTCATATATGGAGTATAATATCGAAAATCATCTTATATTTCTGAATGGATGTAGTAATAAAATATGGTTTCTGTTTGAATTAGAACCAGGTCCGCGGTGGAGATGAAGTTCTCAAAGTCATGCCATGTGAACTGGAAGACCTGATGATGAGTTCTACTGCTGAACAATCCAGCTGTTGTGTCCTTGTCCCACGTGTCCTGAACTAGTGTTTTCCTGTAGCATTGTTATCGGGCGTGTTCTCGAGGTTGTACTTGACCACAACAATTTCCTGGCTGTGCCTTCGATTACGAAGGGTGTGGTTTTTGTAAAGCTTCCCAACAAATCTGATGCGGCATGTCTTCATCATCATGTTTATGAGTGGAAAGACCACTCTGTTAGGTTCTCCAAGGTTGAGAAGATGGTGATGGCGCATGTAGACATCTCACACGAAGTCCATGGACTAGTCAGTTATTCGGGGTTCATCCCGTACGTCGGTGGCAAAAAATAGTCTGCAGAGTTTAGTTAGTGCAACTTTGCTTATCTGTAGTAAGTACTATTGTTCAGTACTTGATTTGTGTTTGTGAACCCTGTATTGTTTAGGGCCTCTTTGATTCAGAGGATTGTTAAAATGAAGGAATAGGAAAAATGCAGGAATAAGGTGACATGTCCCATAGTATCCTAGAGGATTTGAAATAATGTTTGATAGCACGGAAAAAAACAAAGGAATTCTACAAAGAGGTTTGAGTGGATGGAAATTTTCCTCCAAAATGTAGTACAAATGGATCCTATGGAAAAATTCCTAAGGATGCCAATCCTACGAATCAAACGATCATCACAGGAAAAATTCCTAAGGGTTTAAATCCTCCAAAAATCCTATGCAATTCCTTTGGATCAAAGGAGCCCTTATTAGTACTGCCGCTTTTGGTATGTGGTCATTCCTGAGAACGGTCTATGTTAATGTCTGTCCACTCAATTCAGTCTGTATATTTTGAAGTATACATATCATATTTTTTGTGAGGACGGTCTATCAATTATGGTTACACTCCAATATCTGTATGCATTGCAGGGTTTATCGCACCCACCAGGATTTCCAGCCCCATGGATGTTTGGTCCATACGATTTGTCACGACCTTTGGACTGTCCTGCTTGTGGGAGTAGGCGGGGCCCCTGCATGCCATGCGTAGTTGGACGATCAATCTTTTGTTTAGTACTTCAACATAGTGATTTCCTGGTAAGGATTCACTCGTGTCACATCAAGTAAATCTTATTAATTTACTGTCTAAATCTTATTGATTTAATGTCATGTTTTCTTTCTTTTCCTGCAATTTTACTATGCAGGTTTTGCCATGTGACATTCATCACAGAATAAACCGTTTGGTTTGCTCTACGATGGCTATTTTTGCAGGTTTCACTTCTTATGTTGTGTCAGTAACGAAGGCACCATCCATCACTTATATTACTGGAAAAAATTGGATCAGTCTGTTGTCCGAGTACAAGCTGAAACCCTATGATGAACTGCAGTTTGGTTTAACAAAAACGCCACAATTAGTCCTTCTCGCATTTAAAAGAAATGAAGAAAAAGACTGGATCACGGTCACGGATCCTAGTCAAGTTAGAAAGCTGATCATAGCAGACCAGACACGATCGCCGCTGTCTCGCACAGATCAAGCACCGGCAGTTGCTCTAGCACTGACAGTGGCAGCAGCTCAGTCTGATCCAGCTGAGGATTGGGCACCGACCGCGTCAGCGGATCAGTCTGATCTATCGGAGGATCGGGCATCGACACCAGCACCTACTCCGACACTGGCACCAGTTCTACAAGGAGCACCATCTCCGGCAGCAGTAGTGGCTTCGGCACCTGCACCAACACTTGCCCTTGCATCTGCTCCGGCCCATGCAGTTGCATCGGCAACAGACTGGGCTGCAGTTCGCACTTCATATACCAAAGTCCTTACAAAAACCGACATGTTCACCTTCTTGGTAAGCATTGGCCGCCCAAGTGCTTCATTCTTTTTTCTTTCCATGTTGTTTCACATGATTCACTGTGTTGATCTAACTGTTTGGGTATGTCTTCTTGTTTGCAAACAGAGAATTTCTAGAGCAACGAGGGATTCGTTCAACAATCCAGGCGACCGCGGCCAAGTTTCTCTTACCATGTGCAGCCTTGGTGTGAATGAACCTGCTCAATATACCGTAAGTACAAAGGATGGTCGCATGATGATTGATGCTAAAGGATGGTCAAGGTTCAAATCTAAATCATATCTTGTGGTAGGGGATGATGTCAAAATCGAACTTTCTCGGCAAGGAGAGCTGGTCCAAATCAACTTTGAAATTCTTCAGTAGAAGCACGCAACTGCCGAACTGATCTATCCTCCGAGAGATTTTGATGTAATAATCTGGCATGGTGAAACAAGTGTCCTGTGTGTATAAGTAGTACGACAGTATTATTTATCACATGGTATATCATTGATAGAATTGCAACTCTGATTGCTGGTCAGGAACTGTCGTTCGATTTCATTCCATCAGCTATCGTGCTTTATTCAATTTTGTGTATTCGCCTTGCGACAGCATCTAAAACCAGCGCCGCATCGATCACTTGCAATATGAAAAGCGTTGAGGTAGAACACATGGGCCCCCAAACATGCAGGGTCGGCCTGCGGCCCAAAGTCCAGAACCGTGAGCCTATCTGAGTATTATATTCTCAGCTGAACCCCCATACAAAAAGCTGAACCCCCATAATGCCCGTGCCTTGCAGAGGGAGTATATTTCTCGACAAGGTGAGCCTGTGATATAAAAGATTTGTATATTTCTTTACAGAGGGAGTATCTCTTCGTTAAAAAATATATTTATGTGTAACTAGTTACTTCTGTCTTTCTACTTCCTTTTGCTGATATGTGGGGCAACCGGCAACGGGGTCCACGTGCCATATGCACAAATTAGAGTGCACAAGTTCACGGTAGACATACCCCGGTCGTAGCGCTGCAGTAATGCCCAATGCGCCGTCAAATCACAACCCCCCCCCCTTTCCAGCTTTAGCAGTAAGCTGGACGGACGAAGCGGCAATATTTCACTGGGCCTGAATCCCCTTCTCCCTCGTCTGCTTGTTCAGAGAAAAACCCCTCTCGGCGATTTCATAGGGTTTTCTCATGGAGAACCAGGTACAAATTCTTCATCCATCCCCGATAAACCCCAAGTCCCTTGGTCACAAGTAATCCTAGGATGGCAGCCGCCGCCGTTGATGCATTTTTCTTCCTACTGAATCTAGTGTGTTTCATTTGCAATGCCCAAAGTACGAGTACCCTATAGGTTTCTACGCCCTCGGTGAGATGCCACACTTGTTCCTTCTCATCCTAACACAACATTTTGAAATGCGCACAGTATGTTCCTAGAATCCTCTTTTCTATCCGGGAGGGTGGGGTTTTTTTGAACATGCTGTGTTCTCATATTATTTTTCCTGCACTGTATTATTTGCTCTGCCGGAACACATGTACTCAAGATGCTCGGCCTTGCCATAACTGAATACACTAGTTTAATGGTCACAGTGAAGACAAGCCATGGATATAAGTTCCGAGTTGGGTTCATGAACCAAGAATATCGCTGCTTTTTTATGGCCGAACTTGGATAAACTTTCTCAAGTGTTACGGACTGAAAGTTGGCGCACGAATGTTGATGGAAATAGCAGAACCTGGTCTCATCTTCACTGCAATCTTCCACCCCGACGTCGTTCCAATTGTTCATCCATGTTAGTTTTGTATCTGGTTCTTGCTTGTTGCCTCGATTACTTCTTAATCCACCTATTCTGTCTAACTAATCACAATTTAACTTTAGAAGTAGCAACGAATCTCTCACGAAGATGCTACTTCTAACTAATATTTTCTTATAATTGGTGGCACGTGTAGGTTTTTCCAGAGTTAAGCAGTCTGCTCGTTTGTTACTCTATAATAACTCGGCTATTACTAATGGCACTGAAGTTGACTGGATCGACATCCACAAGTTCGTACACTTTATTGATCGTCTTGAGGTCCTTGTGGGGCGTTTCAATGGTGGAAGGCCACGTGGGATATGTGTGCCACTGCTGCACTCGTTGAACAGGTCCAACTGTGTCGAGAAACTTATGGTACGAGCTGTTTTCTGTTATATATGTTGTTCATAAACTATTGCTTATACACAGTTTTACAGTTGTGATCTTCTTGAAACAGGAACTGCCGAGTTCTATTGTTCCTATACAGATGCCTGATCATGGTCGGGTCAGACTTGCGCTTGGTCACAACATGATGTTTATGTCGACCTACTCAATTCCCCTTGGAGGTGAAAAGATACTTATTCATGGGTGGTCTCAAATAATGAAGGCTCGTCCATCTTGGAGAATAGGACAGAAGATTATGTTCATGCTTTTCCATGGCTCTAAAGCGAATATCCTGTTTATTGACCACGTTGCGAGATGAAGCCGCTTTCAGAAGGTTGTGGATGCGCGGGGTGGCGCTTGGGCCTTGTCCTGGGGCTTGGCGGCCTCACCCTTGGTTAACTGTAGGCAAAGTAGCACTGTTCGAGGCGTGCTTTGTACGGTTGAACATGTATAAGTACTCATACTGCTTTCAGCTTTGGTTGTTAAGTGCCCCTGCTGGTTTCAGTTAAGGTTGTTAAGTACTCCTGCTGCTTTTACAGTCTATCGTGTTTCTTCAGTCCTATCTTCCTCCAGCCGCCAAAACCAAACCAGCGCCGGCGGGGCCGCCAGCTTTCACCTCCCACGGCTGGCTGCGCCTCAGCGCACGCATCGCCGCCCCACCATCTCCTAAATCGTTAACGCCGACGTCCTCCGCGCGCTTTGGTGCGCTCGCCGTGGCGTCGCCCTCTCGCGTTGTCAACATGGTCAACAAACAACAGGAATCGGCAGAAGTACGTGGAGAGGATGACAGTAGGGGCCCACCACATCAGCGTATGGAAAAATAAAATGCTTCCTCCTAGTGTTTTCCTGACATCTGGGACCCACGACATTGTGAGCGTATATAGTCAATAGACAAGAGAACAGCACAAGATTGGCTGACACCTGGGACATAGCTACTCGAGCAATATTTTTTGTTTGGTATTGTTGAGATGGAGCAGGGTTTGAACTGGGCTGTGGCCCGTCTAGCCCAGGCTTATATTTTATGTTCACCATGTGACCAGCCCAGCTATTTTTTCTTTGTGAAAATGAGCCCAGTTTATTTTTTCTGAAAAATACCCAATCCAGGCCTACTTATTTTTCTACGCCCTGATGGGTTGTAACTCTTTCAAGACACCTGCAAATCTTGAAAGTAATATGAAATGGGTTGTAAATATTAAAACAGATGACAAATTGGCAATTACTTTATAATTTCTGAATTTTATTACATTTTCAGATTCCTATTTCACTGGGCACTAACCTAATTTAAATATATCTTCAAAGTACTTTAAATCAGGCTGGACATTTCGGTATTAAAAATAGTTTGGAACCCACACAAATATGCGAAATTGGCCCTGGCCAACCAAAAAAGACTGCAATAAATTGTATAAGAAGTTGCCATGAGCTATATATAAATTATTAAAAAAAGAGGGAGTGGTCTGACTTGTGGGCCTGTTTAGTTGACGCGTATGCAAGATTTTTTTAGTTATTATATACATCAACAAACGATTCTAGCAGGCGTAACTGTTGGATGTCAATCCAACGGCTGTCGTGTTTCTTCAATCTCTGATCTTCTTGCTCCAGCCGCCAAAGTAGCACCGGCGGGACCGCCTACTCCCGCCTCCCGTGGCCGGCTGTGCTGCCGCGCAGGACTCAGTGCCCCTACTACTCCCACCGCTGGCTAGGGCATCCCTCTACTCACCCACACCCTCTGTTATTCTGCGGCGACGGTAGCCTCACACCGCAGCCGAACCGGTGAACGCTCGTACTCCTCTCCGCATGGGCATCCGCTGCCGCATCTTCCCCGGCTTCGCGTCGTCCCCTTCCTATGCCTCGCCGTCGTCCACCGCCGTGGTGCTCTCGGCGCGGCATGGTCAATGTGGTCAACGACCGACTTCCATCGGAAGAGTACTGTACGTGGAGAGGCTAACAGCTGGGTCCACGGCAGCCGCAAGGAAGTGCCTCCTTATTACGCGGAAAATAATTATTCCTCCACGTGACAGCGGGGACCCACCGGACGGGCCACCAGTATTTTGCAAAAAAAATCGTTTCCCCCTGACTGCTGGGACCCACCGGACGGGCCACCGTATTTTGCGAAAAAATGTTCCCCTCGCTGTCAGCTCGAACCCACCGAAAGTGCCTCCTTATTACGCACAAAAAAATGAATACTCCCCCAGCTAGCTGGGACCCACCTTAGTGGGAGGCTGACTTGTGGGCCTACTAAGTTGACGGGGACGAAGGGCTTTGTCAACTTAGTCAATATGAACGATTCTAGCTCCAGTGACCGTACGATGTCCATCCAACGGCCGTAGTGCTTCTTCAACCTCTGGTCTTCTTGCTCCAGCCGCCCAAAGCAGCACCGGTCGTGCCGCATGCTCCTGCCTCCCATGGCCGGCTGTGCTGCCGTGAAGGCCTCACCACCCCCTACTATTCCCACCGCTGGCTAGGCCCTGCGGCGACGGCAGCCTCACACCACAGCCAAACCATTGAACCCTCGTACTCCTCTCCGCGCGGGCTTCCGCTGCCGCGTCTTCCCCGGCTCCGCGTCATCCCCTTCCTAGGCCTCGCCGTCGTCCACCACCATGGTGCTCTCGGTGCGGCATGGTCAATGTGGTCAACGACCGACTTCCATCGGAAGAGTACTGTGCGTGGAGACGCTGACAGCTGGGTCCACGGCCGCAGCAAGGAAGTGCCTCCTTATTACGCGCAAAATAATTATTCCTTCACCTGACAGCGGGGACCCATCGGACGGGCCATCGTATTTCGTGAAAAAAACATTTGCCCCTGACTGCTGGGACCCACCAGCTACATATTCGCACGGAAGGAAGTACCTGACAGTCGGGACCCACCTGGTCGAAGCGTACGTAGCGTTGTCATTCTGGTCGCGAACATGTACGTACATATATACTGGTCGATGTAGAGGCGTGCACGTGTCGTAGTAGAGGCACGCACGTAGCATGTACACGTACGTACAGCGGCCAGGGTGCAAGAAAGAAAATACGGCCACGTATGTGTACATACGGGCGGGGTCTTGAACGCCTACTCGCGCATACGTACGGCCAGGGCTCGTGTACATGGCTGGGTCGGAACAGAGAAACAGCGTCATCGTCGTGTTCATGTGGAGGCAACGGAATGCGTCGTGTTCATGGGGAGGCAACGGAATGCGTCGTGTTCATCGGGAGGGCTTGGACGGAACAGGCAATGGAAACGAGGCCTGGCGTACCGCAGAACGGAGGAAACGGCCTTGTGTTCGACCGGCCACGTTCGAAACGGGATCCTGTTCATCGGGAGGGGTCTGGCGTATCGCAAAACGGAGGAAACGGACCTCCTACGATCGAAACAGGGGTCCTGTTGATCGGGAGGGGTGTGGCGTACCGCAAAACGGACGAAACGGACTTGTGTTGGAGCGCTGCGGTCGAAATGGGGGTCCTGTTCATCGGGAGGGGTGTGGCGTACCGCAAAACAGGACTCCACGGGATACTGTTCATCTCCACCGTCGACCCCCTCCAGCCTCCACGAGCTACCGTTCATCCACCGTCGACCTCCTCCAGCCTCCACATGCGACTGTTCATCCACGGGCTCCTGTTCATCCAGCCTCCATCGTGCGCTACTCCACCGGCTATTGTTCAACCAGCCCTCTCCACGGGCTCCTCTTCAACCACCCCTCCACGGGCTACTGTTCATCTTGCCCTCCACCATCTACTGTTCATCCTGCCCTCCACGGGGTGGTCCTTTTCATCCAGCCCTCCACGGGGTCCTCTTCATCCAGCCCCAACCGGCTCGATCGATCGGGGTCCTGTTCATCCACCCCCACCGAG
>NC_041384.1:571166536-571204809 GCF_002162155.2 Triticum dicoccoides | reverse complement strand
GCAACGCTCACTGTTCATCCAGAGGCAGTATCGATCGGCTTCAGTTAGCAGCAGTTGTGAAGGAATCGCTCGATCGGGTTCAGTTAACAGCCATAGATCGATTGCTCGGGTTCAGTAATGTGTAGCCTGCAGTGCAATCACTCGGGTTCAGTTAGAGCCCAACGCCTCGCTCGGGTTCAGTTAGAGCCAACACCTCGCACACACGCGCGTACGTGTACAAGAGAAGCGCGCATCGCTCGGCCCCCGGCCTCCCACCGTAACCGGGAACTCCCCGAAATTTTCCTCGCCCTCGCTTCTACCACGGTTTTTTCCGTCATGGACGGCCCAAAGAATGTCATGCAGCTGCGTCTCCGGCCCGCCCAGGACGAAAAGCTCATTTTCTATCATGATTTTTTGTCATAGAAGTAGGAGCCCACCACATCTATGATGATACCGGGTTTTGTCACAATTATCGTCATAGAAGTGTCATATGTATGACAGAAAAAAAATTCGTTCGGCCCAAAATGTCACGGATGTGTCTTTTTTTTGTAGTGCATTTTCTCGTTAGTGAGGAGCGGAGTCCACTCCTCTTGAGAATAACCCGCCTAACATGGAAGATACGGACAGCCCTAGTTGATACATGAGCCATTCGAGCATACAAAACAAAATGTTTATTTGAAGGTTTAGAGTTTGGCACATACAAATTTACTTGGAACGGCAGGTAGATACCGTATATAGGTAGGTATGGTGGACTCATATGGGATAACTTTGGGGTTTATGGGATTGGATGCACAAGCAGTATTCCCGCTTAGTACAAGTGAAGGCTAGAAAAAGACTGGGAAGCGACCAGCTAGAGAGCGACAACAGTCATGAACATGCATTAAAATTAATCAACACCAAATTCAAGCATGAGTAGGATATAATGCACCATGAACATAAATATCGTAGAGGCTATGTTGATTTTGTTTCAACTACATGCGTGAACATGTGCCAAGTCAAGCCACTCGAATCGTTCAAAAGAGGATACCACCCTATCATACCACATCACAACCATTTTAATAACATGTTGGCACGCAAGGTAAACCATTATAAGCTCCTAGCTAACTAAGCATGGCATAAGCAACTATAATCTCTAATTGTCATTGCAAACATGTTTATTCATAATAGGCTGAATCGGGAACGATGAACTAATCATATTTACAAAAACAAGAGAGGTCGAGTTCATACTAGCTTCTCCCATCTCAATCAGTCCATCATATGTCGTCATAATTGCCTTTCACATGCACGGCCGAATGATGTGAATAATAATAACAGTGCACGTGCATTGGACTAAGCTGGAATCTGTAAGCATTCAATTCAAGAGAGAAGACAAGGTAATATGGGCTCTTTGTTAGATCAACAATAATGCATATGAGAGCCACTCAACATTTTAATCATGGTCTTCTCCTCTCGACCCCCAAAGAAAAGAAAAGGAATAAAACCATTTACACGGGAAAGCTCCCAACAAGTAAAAGAAGAACAGGAAATCTTTTTGGGTTTTCTCTTTAATTACTACTACAAGCATGAAAATTAAAACTAGCTAAAAGCTACAACTAATATTTTTTGGTTTTTTTCTTAAGGTTTATCAAACACACAAGAAGAAAGAATAAAAAGAAATAAACTAGCATGGATATTACAATGAAAAAGTATGAGCACCGACATCTAGCAATGAGTGTGTGAACATGAATGTAATGTCGGTGAGAAATACGTACTCCCCCAAGCTTAGGCTTTTGGCCTAAGTTGGTCTATTGCCACGGATGGCCTGGCGGATATCCGAAGTTGTAGTTGGGGTCGTACTGAGATGCAACAGTCATTGCATCATGGGCTACAGCTTGGAGGCGAGCTATCTCAGCCCTCCTCTTATACTCTTCCGCCTCCTCTCTGGTTATAAAATATCTCCCTTTTGCCTGAAAGTCAAAGAAAGTAGAAGCAGGGAGAGCGACGTGATAGGTGCATCGTCTGTCAAAGATTAGTCGGCACTGGAGGAACTGATTGTTCCTCTCAACAAAATGATGACGAACCATAGCCTCATAATCCAAATAAGCAGGAGGCAACTCAATATCATCCTCAAGTATGGTTATACCAAGAAAATTAGCTATACGGGTTGCATAAATTCCACCAAAGAAATCTCCATTAAATCTATTATGATGCAACCTACGTGCAACAATGGCTCCCAAGCTATAAGATTTATCTCCTAACACACCACTCCTAAGAATACTGAGGTCAGGGACACACATATGACATGCTTCATCTTTACCATTTATGCACCTACCTATGAAGAGAGCGAAATAATGTATAGCAGGAAAATGAATGCTCCCTATGGTAGCTTGTGCTATATCTCTAGATTCCCCCACAGTTATACTAGCAAGAAAATCTCTAAACTCATATTTGCGAGGTTCACAAGTACTACCCCATTGTGGAAGTTTGCAAGCAGTGGTAAAATCCTCTAAGTCCATAGTATAAGAATTTTCATAAAGATCAAACAGGACAGTTTGAGAATTGCGTGAAGATGAAAATTCAAACCTCCTCACAAAGGAACTAGTGAGATAGTGGTACTAACGGCACTTTTCTGCCTCGAAGCTCACAAGATCAGCGTTACGCAAATATGCGTTAAATTCTTCCTTAATTCCTTCTCGATCCATGAAGTCCTCTGAAGGCCATTCACAAGGCCGCGCTGGAGCATCCCTTGGTGGCTCATCATCAGCATCACGCATTGCAAGCCTGGGTCCTTGCTTCCTTGAAGGACCACCTTGGTACATTTTCCTAAACATATTTCTTCTTCTGAAAAATTTCTGAAATTTTTAGTAACTTCAAATGAAAGTAAACCAAACTCAACAAAATTGATAGCAACTACTCCTACAAGTGCCTAGAGCCTATATCATGCATTAGAACTACTTGGACCCATATAAATTTGACATGCAAGCTTAAGAACATGGTCACCTTGGCAGCACAAATTTGCAATGAATAAAGCACTAGAACAAAAACTAATTGGACCAATGGAGGAGTCACATACCAAGGAACAATCCCCCAAAGCAGTTTTGTGAGAGGTGCTTTGAGCAAGGAGATCGAAAATCGCAGCAAAATGAGCTAGAACTCGTGCTTGAGTTGGATGGTGATTTTTTTGGGAGGAAGAAGAAGTGTGTGGGTGCGGGAATAAGTTGAGGAGGGCCACCGTGGGCCCACGAGGCAGGGGGCGCGCCCAGGGGGTGGGCGAGCCTTGGACCCTCGTGGCCAGGTGCTAGCTCCCCCTGCTGTGTTCTTAGTGCCAGATATTCTCAAATATTCCAGAAAAAATCATACTTAAATTTGAGGGCATTTGGAGAACTTTTATTTTCGGGGTATTTTTATATTGCATGGATAATTCAGAAAACTGACAGAAAATACTATTTTTACTTTATTTCAACTAAATAACAAAAAGTAAAAGGAGGGTACAGAAGGTTGTGCTTTCTAACTTCATCCATCTCATGATCATCAAAAGGAATCCACTAACAAGGTTGATCAAGTCTTGTTAACAAACTCATTTGGAATAACATGGAACCGGAGAAATTTTGAATAACACTATGTTACCTCAACGGGGATATGCACATCCCCAACAATAAGAATATCATATTTCTTCTTGATAGTAGGAAGAGGAAATTCAAAACCTCCAAAAATAATCAATGAAATTTTTCCAATAGAATTGATATTGTGGACTTGAGGTTGTTTCCTCGGAAAGTGTACCGTATTCTCATTACCATTAACATGAAAAGTGACATTGCCTTTGTTGCAATCAATAACAGCCCCTGCAGTATTCAAAAAAGGTCTTCCAAGAATAATAGACATACTATTGTCCTCGGGAATATCAAGAATAACAAAGTCCGTTAAAATAGTAACGTTTGCAACCACAATAGGCACATCCTCACAAATACCGACGGGTATAGCAGTTGATTTATCAGCCATTGCAAGGATATTTCAGTAGGTGTTAACTTATTCAAATTAATTCTACGATATAAAGAGAGAGTGTCGGTGTACTAGAGTAGGGGTACCCTAGTATCCCGAACTTGTGCACGGGCAGTCGCAGCATCCCGCGGCAAGGCTTGCCGGGTGACCGCCAAGGTCCTCCGTGGTTCCTTTGGAGCCATTCAAGAACAAAGTATCCAAACCAAGACACCACAAGACCCCGGCAAGAGGAGCTTGCCGGGAAGGCCAACCAAGGCAAGGCGCTTAAGGAGATAAGACCCCGGCAAGAGGAGCTTGCCGGGAAGGCCACCCAAGGCATCTCAAGGAACTTGCCGCGGCGCGCCTCGCGTCCCGGCAAGGCCCGGTGAGTGACAAGCTCCCGGACGTGACAAGACAACGACCGCGGCAAGGCGCTTGCCGCGGCAAGCCACCACTCTGTGCCTGCGCTCCAGCACATCCACCAACGTGTCGCTCTGGGACCCTTCCAGGCGTGCGTGGCGGGAGGCTGTGCAGCCAGTGGTGCGCAGTGGCGAGCGGCGCTGACAAGATTGCCATCGTGGCGAGCGGTGGCGTCCCTGACGGTCCCTTTTGCACTGTTTAGGCGACATAGACGGGCATTTAATGCCCTTGTCCCCTGCCGTCAGGGTTAGGTATGATACACTATAGCAGGTAGCTGTACCTACCGCAGCACCTTTCCATTTTTACCCTTTGTCTCTGTTGCCACCTGTCGGTGACCCCTTGAGCGTATAAAAGGGGGCCCATGTGCAACGTAGAGGGGGGTTCGGAAAAAAGAGAACACTCAGGCTCGGTCTCGTTAGCTGCTGGTGTGTACTATAGCACTCCGCGCTCCCGAGCAAGAACTCAATACAAACCACAAAGCAGGAGTAGGGTTTTACGCATCCGTGCGGCCCGAACCTGGGTAAACTGCTCGTGTGCTTCGCCTCGATCCGCTCTTCGTGCGACCTCCGCCCCCGCTGAACCGAAAGGGACTCGGTCCGCCGGTCCCATAGGTGTTCGTGGATTAGTCGCCCGACATCTTTGGCGCGCCAGGTAGGGGGGCGTCGAGGTTGTGTGAACCAAATCCGGTGTTCACGCGAGCTAGATCTTCGTCACCTTCATCAACATGCCGCCGAAGAAGAAGGCTTCGGAGGCGGCTGCTCCGTCCGCGCCTTACCCACCACCGCCGGAGCAAACGGCTGATGGGGCAGACGCCGGCGGAAGAACGGGCGTCGACGAGGGAGCTCATGGTGCTGCCCGGTCCAAGGACAAGGCTGCGCTGCCCATCGGCGGCGTAGCCGGCTCCCACAATGACCGGGCGCACTCCAAGACCTCGGCGTCCGTACATGCACCGCGCCCATCTCAGGAGGCGCGGGACCGGCAGCGTCATGGTACTCACAGTACCATGCGTTTGCTGGACCAAGATCGAGCTGGTGGATCCCGGAGTGCTCAAGACCAGCATGCACGCCAACATGCTGGCACGAGCGAGTCACGGTCGCCTGGACGGGATACTGCTCCTTCTAACATAGTTAGAAGTCCGAGCATATCCCGCTCCTCGCACCGTTTGCCACCGCCACCCACCACTGCATCAGAAGCTTTAGCGCGAGCTCAACTGCTCCTGGACTACCCTCCAACGGCAGACAAGATCGATGACTGGAGGGCCACCATTCAGAGTCTCATCGGCTTCGCCAATGGCGACACTCAACAGCAGCCGAGCACGTCACAGCCGCGGCAAGCCAGCCAGGCACGAGCCGGTGGCGACAAGACCGGTGGGGGTGCAACCACTGTGCACTCTCCGCCCCGAAGGCCAAGATCGCCGACTCGCCGGATCCACCTCGACAGCGACTCCACCGCGTCATCAGATCCACGAGCTCGCCGCGATCAGCGCCAAGTTCTTCATGAACGACAGCAAGAAGACGCTCGCACTCGCATCGAACGCCAAAGAGAAGTGCGACATCAATCAGACCAGCGCGCTGGGCCCTCTGCCGACATGCATGCGCCAGGGGAACCAGGCGACTTGCCGTACGCGGTAGGTTGCCCTGCGTTTACTCGTGAGCTGCGGCAAGTCCAGTGGCCCAGCATGAAGAATTTCAAGCCAGACGTACCAGAGAAGTATGACGGCAAGTCGCATCCGTCGGAGTTCCTCAGCATGTACACCATCGCGGTGCAGGCTGCCGGGGGGCGGGACGACAAGATCCTTGCCAACTACTTCCCGCTGATGCTCAAGCCCAACGTCAGGTCCTGGCTCATGCACTTGCCGGACAACTCCATATCCTCCTGGGCAGACCTATGCCATCAGTTTGTCGGCGCCTTTACAGGCGGCCACAAACCTCATGTCCAAGAGAGTGACCTTCATCTGCTCGCCCAGAAGGAAGGAGAGCCCTTGCGCAAGTACATACAGAGATTCATCCGTGTACAGCACAACATCCCAAATGTCCACCCTGCCGCGGTCATCAGCGCGTTCCATCAGAACGTGCGTAACCGCAGGATGCGGGAGGAGATGGCGATGTGCAAGATCAGAGACGTGAGTGAGCTGTATGCCCTGGCCGACAAGTGTGCACGTGCTGAGGAAGGGAGGAAACTCCCTGGAGAGAATGCAGGAGCAGGAGGATCTGACAGCGAGGATGCTGCCCCGGCAAAGAAAAACCGGCGGCAGAACAGGAAGAAGAAAGGCAAAGATGTGCTAGTCGTTGAGCAGTCCGGCAACGAAGGTGGCGCCAAGAAAGCCAAAGTTGGTAGCTCCGGCAAGGAGATTGCCGCATGCACCAACTGCCAGGCTGTGGCGGTCGCCGACAAGCAGGACGGCACCGACAAGCAGTACTGCAAGATCCACCGCACCAAGGGCCATGACCTCCAGAGCTGCAAGAAGGTCGAACAGCTTGTCCAGCAGCGAAAAGCCGAATATGAGTGACGTGACAAGGAGAGGGCCCAAGGTGGCGATGGAGAATCCGTCAAGAAGTGCGCTGGCCGGGGAGGACACCGCGGCAAGGCCAAGCAGCGGCAAGAAGACAGACCTCCCCGCGGCCGCGACAAGGATGAAGATGACGACGACGACGAAGATATGGAGGATGTCGAGACCAGTGAGCAGGAGTTCCAGAAAGCCACAGAGGTCTTGTGCGTTGATGACGGTGCATCTCTGCATACTTCGCACCGCCAACTCAAGCAGTGGGTGCGGGAAGTCAATGCGGCGGAACCACCTGTCGAGTCACGCAAGCTTCTGAAATGGTCCAGCACGCCTATCATCTTTGATATTGAGGCCCACCCTGATCGCACAACTGCGGTCGGGTGCTTGCCGATGTTGGTTTCACCAACTATCCGCAACCTCAAGGTCACTAAGATGCTAGTTGACGGCGGGGCCGGCTTGAACCTGATCTCCTCTGTTGTACTCCAGAAACTCCAGATCCCTGACAGCGAGCTCGAAGAGACCGGCACATTCCAAGGAATCAACCCGGGAAGGAGCAAGCCGAAGGGGAAGGTCACATTGCCAGTAACATCTGGCAGTGAGTTGAACTTTAGGACTGAGAGGGTCACCTTTGACATTGCCGATATACCATTGCCTTACAATGGAATACTTGGCCATCCAGCACTCGCCAAGTTCATGGCAGCCTCTCACTACACATACAACATGTTGAAGATGCCAGGCCCGATAAGCATCATCTCTGTCCCTGGCGACAAGAAGGATGCTCTTATCTGCGCCGACAAGATCTACCGGGAAGCGGCAGCCGCAGCAGATTACAAATCACCTGCCGTTGAAGCTCCCGGGGGGAAGAAGAAGACCAAGTCCGGCAAGAGTTCTGATGCCCGCTCCGGCAAGAGCACCTCTTCGGAGTGTTGCGCTGCCGTCGAGGACGCACCATTGAGCTCCACCAGCAAGTGTAAGAAGACAATTGCAGCTCCGCCAGAGACCAAGAAGGTGTCCGCCAAGGAGGACGGCACTGGTGGTACCTTCACCATCAGTGCCACTCTCGACCCTAAATAGGAAAGCGCGCTCATTGCTTTCCTGCGGGCGAATGTCGACGTGTTTGCGTGGCAACCGTCTGACATCCCCGGTGTTCCCAGGAAAGTAATTGAGCACCACCTTGCCGTTTGTCCTCATGCGCGGCCCGTCAAGCAGAAGGTCAGGAAGCAAGCAGTGGAGCGCCAAGAATTCATCATAGGAGAGATCAAGAAGTTGGAAGCAGCAGGCCTTGTCAGAGGGGTGCTCCATCCTACGTGGCTGGCCAATCCTGTAGTCGTGCGCAAGGCGAACGGGAAATGGAGACTTTGTATCGACTTTACCGATGTTAACAAAGCTTGTCCCAAAGACCCATTTCCTTTGCCGCGCATTGACCAGATTGTTGACTCCACGGCCGGATGTGACTTGCTTTCATTTCTTAACGCATACTCAGGATACCATCAGATCTTCATGGCAGAAGAGGATGAGGAGAAGACCGCATTCATCACTCCATGTGGCACGTACTGTTTCATACGGATGCCTTTCGGATTAAAAAATGTTGGTTCAACATTTGCAAGAGTAGTCCATGTCGCTCTTGAGCCACAAATACACAGAAATGTGGAAGTCTACATGGATGACATAGTGGTCAAGAGCAAGGACAAGGCAACTCTGATCCAAGATTTAGACGAGACCTTTGCAAATCTGCGCAAGATCAGCCTCAATCTCAACCCCGAGAAGTGTGTGTTTGGAGTCCCCTCCGGCAAGCTTCTCGGGTTCTTCGTGTCTCAGCGGGGAATCGAAGCCAATCCCGACAAGATCAAGGCCATTGAGCAGATTGAAGCACCAAAGCGCGTCAAGGATGTACAAAGACTTGCCGGTTGCATGGCTGCTCTCAGGAGGTTTATCTCTAGGTCTGCTGAGCGTGCCCTGCCGTTTTTCAAATTATTGAAAAAGGCAGGTCCAATGAAATGGACTCCGGAAGCGGAGGCTGCGCTACAAGACTTGAAGAGATACCTGTCCTCCGCTCCAACACTTGTCGCACCTAAGCCACAAGAGAAGTTGCTGCTGTATATAGCGGCAACCAATCAAGTGGTTAGTGCTGCGTTGGTGGCAGAGAGGGAGGCAGAAGCCAGCAACCACGGCAGGCACATCCAGCGACAAGCAGGAGGCTTCCCCGGCAGGCTCTGGTCCCGACAAAGATGGATCTGCGCAGATGCGCGAGGAGATACAAAAGAAAATGGTGCAGCGCCCAGTTTACTTTGTCAGTTCCCTTCTGCAGGGGGCTAGGTCAAGGTACTCTGGCGTGCAGAAATTGCTTTTCGGCCTTCTCATGGCCTCGAGAAAGCTGCGCCATTACTTCCAAGCACATGAGATCACAGTTGTCACTCGCTTTCCGCTGAAGAGGATACTACAAGAATCCAGAAGCGACAGGAAGGATTGTTGAGTGGGCACTGGAACTGTCAAGCTTTGGCCTCAAGTTTGAGAGTACTTCAACTATCCAAAGCAGAGCATTGGCAGAATTTATAGCAGAATGGACACCAACACCAGATGAAGAAATTCCAGAAATGAGCATCCCTGTCAAGGAAGCAGGCAAAGAGTGGCTGATGTACTTTGATGGTGCCTTTTCGCTGCAAGGCGCCGGCGCTGGCGTGCTGCTTGTCGCACCCGCCGGAGAGCACCTCAAGTACGTAGTCCAGATGCACTTTCCCAAGGAGCAAGCAACAAACAATACTGCAGAGTATGAAGGCTTGCTTACCGGTCTCAGGATCACGGCAGACCTTGGGATCAAGAAGCTCATTGTCAGGGGTGACTCCCAGCTTGTCGTCCGCCAAGTAAATAAGAGCTATCAGAGTCCGTTGATGGAAGCCTACGTCGACGAAGTGAGAAAGCTAGAAGAGCACTTTGAAGGCCTACAGATGGAGCATGTTCCAAGAGCTCAGCACGCCATTGCCGATGGCCTATCAAAGTGCGCCGCACTTAAGTTACCTGTGGAACCAGGGATCTTTGTGCTCAAGCTGACTCAACCGTCTGTAACGCCATCAACTGGACAGAGCAAGAAGAGGAAGTTGATTTCTGGTGACTATTTGCCGGTAGAGCTTCCCGAAGCCGCCGCCAAGAAGGTCCCCAAGATCAACGCCAAGAGCGCTGAGGAGCAATATGCTCCAGCAAGCCCTAGGGTTTGTTCCGTTGAAGCAAAAGCTCCCGACAAGTTTTGCTCCGGCAAGCTTGCCGGGGAACGTCAAGCTCCGGCAGAGCCGCAGGTTCTCGCCGTAGAAGCAGATGTTCCCGCAGCAGCAGATTTGCCTTTAGTCCTTGTTGTCGAGCCACAAGCTCCAGCATGGGCACAGCAGATTGTCCGTTTCCTTCAGACAGGAGAACTTCCCAAAGAGCAAGAAGAAGCGGAAAGAGTAGCCCGGCAGTCAAGTATGTACCAGTTTGTCGACAAAACACTGTACAGAAGAAGACTCAACGGTGTGAAATTGAAGTGTATTCACCGGGAAGACGGACAAAAGCTGTTGGCAGAGATACATGGAGGCATATGTGGTCACCACATTGGTGCAAGAGCACTTGTCGGCAAAGCATTCCGGCAAGGTTTCTTTTGGCCGACATCCCTCCAGGATGCAACTGCACAAGTAACCAAGTGTGAAGCGTGCCAGTTCCATTCCAAGCAAATACACCAACCAGCTCAAGCTCTCCAGACGATCCCTTTATCCTGGCCATTTTCGGTCTGGGGGCTCAACATCCTCGGCCCCTTTCCCCGAGCAGTCGGGGGCTTTGAGTACTTGTACGTCGCAATCGACAAGTTCACAAAGTGGCCGGAAGTGGAACCAGTGAGGAAGGTGACAGCACAGTCAGCAGTCAAGTTCTTCAGGTCGATTGTTTGCCGCTTCGGGATCCCTAACAGGATAATCACCGACAACGGTATGCAATTCACGAGCTGCACCTTCATGCAGTACGTCCAAGATCTTGGCGCCAAGGTCTGCTTCGCTTCTGTTGCTCACCTGAGAAGCAACGGTCAAGCGGAGAGGGCAAATGTTGAAGTGTTGCGTGGGCTCAAGACCAGGACTTTCGACAGGCTGCACAAGTGCGGAAGAAACTGGATCGAGGAGCTGCCGGTGGTTCTTTGGTCGATCAGAACGACGCCAAATCGAGCCACTGGCCAGACACCTTTCGCTCTAGTCTATGGAGCAGAGGCAGTCCTCCCCACGGAACTCGTATACGGGTCACCTCGAGTGCTCGCTTATGATGAGCTCGAGCAAGAGCAGCTGCGACAAGATGATGCGCTGCTCCTTGAGGAAGACCGTCTTCAGGCTGCTGTGCGAGCTGCTCGCTACCAGCAAGCTTTGCGCCGCTACCATAGCCGCAAAGTTAATGCCAGAAGTTTCGAGGAAGGCGACCTTGTTCTTTGGCGTGTTCAGTCCGCCAAGAATTCCAACAAGATGACGCCGAAGTGGGAAGGCCCTTACCGGGTGAAACAAGTCACTAGGCCTGGCGCTGTCTGCCTTGAGACCGAAGATGGCATTCCGGTGAGCAACTCCTGGAACATTGAGCATCTTCGTAAGTTTTACCCGTAAGGCGCGGTTGCCGGAACCTGTTCCGGCAACCACCTTTTGTACAAGTCTTGCCGCTGTTGCATGTAATCCTTTGTACAAAGTCGGGCGCAGACCCCGTGCATAAGTAAAGCTCATGTGCTCCGCACATTTTGTCAATTTCATGCTCTCTATTTTTTGGCATATATGATCTGACACTTTGTGCAGCACCTACTCCACGGTAAGCAATAACGAGCCGTAAGGCTCCATATCTTTATTTTCTCTTCTTTCTTTTTTCTCAAGGAAAGGAAGGTTCCCTCGCCCACAAGTTTGCCGGGGAGGAAAGGAGAAGATAATGGTATGGACCAGGCGTCGTTCAAGAAAATTTCACCTTACCGAGAAGCAAACAACAGAAAAGCTAAGTTGCCAAAGTTTGAGCAATCAGATTTTTTAAAATTTTAAGTTATCTCCCTTGAACGACCGCACTTTGTATGGAAAACTGTGCGCGGAGGAACCAACTCGTAGCTAGTTGCGCCTTTACTTTGTTTCGAGTCCGCTCAACAACTTAAGTGAGCTGCAACTAGTTGCGACAAGGTTTCTTGTCGGTAGCGGCACCGCCAGCAGGCTGCTGACGTCCCGCACTCAGCGCTCGCGGCTCAGGTGCCTGCACCGGCAAGTTCCCTAAAAGCGTAGGGCAAAAACATACAAAGGGAGGAATCAAGTAAAGGGAATAACATTGCAATCATTACCCAGAATAGAGTTATATTACAAAGATAGCTTGTCGCGGCTCTAACGGATTGTTTTCATAGCATGACAAATAGCGACAAGAAAAGAAGAAATGGGCGGCCTAATCTACGCGATCGCCCTCGATCCTCTTCATCCCGCTCACCTTGTCCACAATGGGTGCGACAAGGGCCTTGAGCGCCTCTAGATCGGCATCCGGCGGCAGGGTCTTGAGGACGTTGGTGAGGTTGAGGCCCGGATTGCGGAAGGCCACCTTCACCAACACTTTCTGAAGAGCTCCCGCGCAGATCTTGCGCGACTCGTCGGCCAGCTGTTTTGGGATCCTCTCCCGGAGTCGCTGGAGGGCCGTCGCCACGCCCTTGAAGAACAAGACGAGCTTGGCGCTGGGTTGGAGGTTCTCGTCGGAGGGATACCCGAGATCCCCCATCCCAAGCTGCGCCAACTCCTTGTCAATATCTGCGGCAGCGCTCACGAGGCTCTCCGTCCAGTGCTCCACATTTTCCCTGAAAGCATTCTGGGTGGCGGCAACACTCTCCAGCAGCGCCTTGTCGGCCTTGATCTCTTCTTTCAAAGCCGTCTCCTGCTCCTTGGAGATGTCCAGCGTCTTGGTCAAAGTGGTCAGCTTCAACTCAAGATCTGCGTTGGAGTCTTTGGCGGCGCTGAGCTCTTTGCCCTTCTCGGCAAGATCGGCCTCCAGCTGCACCACCCACGATCTCTCCCACGACGCCACATTCAACGCGTGCCGTTCGGGGAGGGCGCGGTGGATACGAAGAGAGATACGGCGTAACCTAGGTCGCGCGTGCCCGTGCCCTGTTTTGGGCCTGGCCCAACAGCCCTCGGCACCGTGTATGGCCCAGGCTCGGGGGCTCCTATCGGTGTACTAGAGTAGGGGTACCCTAGTATCCCGAACTTGTGCACGGGCAGTCGCAGCATCCCGCGGCAAGGCTTGCCGGGTGACCGACAAGGTCCTCCGTGGTTCCTTTGGAGCCATTCAAGAACAAAGTATCCAAACCAAGACACCACAAGACCCCGGCAAGAGGAGCTTGCCGGGAAGGCCAACCAAGGCAAGGCGCTTAAGGAGACAAGACCCCGGCAAGAGGAGCTTGCCGGGAAGGCCACCCAAGGCATCTCAAGGAACTTGCCGCGGCGCGCCTCACGTCCCGGCAAGGCCCGGTGAGCGACAAGCTCCCGGACGCGACAAGACAACGACCGCGGCAAGGCGCTTGCCGCGGCAAGCCACCACTCTGTGCCCGCGCTCCAGCACATCCACCAACGTGTCGCTCTGGGACCCTTCCAGGCGTGCGTGGCGGGAGGCTGTGCAGCCAACGGTGCGCAGTGGCGAGCGGCGCTGACAAGATTGCCATCGTGGCGAGCGGTGGCGTCCCTGACGGTCCCTTTTGCACTGTTTAGGCGACACAGACGGGCATTTAATGCCCTTGTCCCCTGCCGTCAGGGTTAGGTATGATACACTGTATCAGGTAGCTGTACCTACCGCAGCACCTTTCCATTTTTACCCTTTGTCTCTGTTGCCACCTGTCGGTGACCCCTTGAGCGTATAAAAGGAGGCCCATGTGCAACGTAGAGGGGGGTTCGGAAAAAAGAGAACGCTCAGGCTCGGTCTCGTTAGCTGGTGGTGTGTACCATAGCACTCCGCGCTCCCGAGCAAGAACTCAATACAAACCACAAAGCAGGAGTAGGGTTTTACGCATCCGTGCGGCCCGAACCTGGGTAAACTGCTCGTGTGCTTCGCCTCGATCCGCTCTTCGTGCGACCTCCGCCCCCGCCGAACCGAAAGGTACTCGGTCCGCTGGTCCCATAGGTGTTCATGGATTAGTCCCCGACAGAGAGGCATAACACTAACACCGGCTCCAAGATCACATAAAGTAGTTTTAACATAGTTTCTTTTAATGGAGCATGGTATAGTGGGTACTCCTGGATCTCCAAGTTTCTTTGGTATTCCACCCTTAAAAATATAATTAGCAAGCATGGTGGAAATTTCAGCTTCTCGTATCTTTCTTTTATTAGTAACAATATATTTCATGTACTTGGCATAAGGATTCATTTTGAGCATATCAGTTAATCGCATACGCAAAAAGATAAGTCTAATCATTTCAGCAAAGCGCTCAAAATCCTCATCATCCTTTTTCTTGGATGGCTTAGGAGGAAAAGGCATGGGTTTCTGAACCCATGGTTCTCTTTCTTTATTGTGCTTCCTAGCAACAAAGTCTTTCTTATCATAACGTTGATTCTTTGATTGTCGGTTATCAAGATCAACAGTAGGTTCAATTTCTATATCATTATCATTACTAGGTTGAGCATCAACATGAACATCATCATTAACATTATGACTAGTTTCATGTTCATTACCAGATTATGTTTCAACATCAGAAATAGAGATATCATTGGGATTCTCAGGTGTGTCAATAACAGGTTCACTAGAAACATGCAAAGTCCTATCATTTTTCTTTTTCTTCCTTTTAAAAGGACTAGGTGCATCTATATTATTTCTCTGAGAATATTGCTCAATTATCTTAGGATGGCCCTCAGGATACAAAGGTTCCTGGGTCATTTTACCACCACTAGTCATAACTCTAATAGCATAGTCATTATTCTTACTATTCAATTCATTGAGCAAATCATTTTGAGCTTTAAGTACTTGTTTTACTTGAGTGGTAACCATAGAAGCATGTTTACTAATGAGTTTAAGTTCACATTTAACTCTAGACATATAATCACCCAAGTGTTCAATCATGTAAGCATTTTGTTTCAATTGTCTACCAAAATAAGCATTGAAGTCTTCTTGCTTAACCACAAAGTTATCAAACTCATCCAAACATTGGCTAGCAAACTTAGTAGGATGGATTTCAGCTTTATCATATCTATAGAGAGAATTTACCTTTACTACCTGTGTCGGGTTATCAAGACCATGTGTTTCTTCAATATGTGATGGATTAAAACCATATATTTCTTCAACAGGCAGTAAATTAAGACCATGTATTTCTTCAATAGGAGGTAAATTATTAACATCTTCAGCTTTAATACCCTTTTCTTTCATAGATTTCTTTGCCTCTTGCATATCTTCAGGATTGAGAAATAGAACACCTCTTTTCTTCGAAGTTGGTTTACGAATAGGCTCAGGAGCTGGCTCAGGAAGTGTCCAATTATTTTCATTTGTCAACATATTATTCAATAGAATTTCAGCTTCATCCGGTGTTCTTTCCCTGAAAACAGAACCAGCACAACTATCCAGGTAATCTCTGGAAGCATCGGTTAGTCCATTATAAAAGATATCAAGTATTTCATTTTTGTTAAGAGGGTGATCAGGCAAAGCATTAAGTAATTGGAGAAGCCTCCCCCAAGCTTGTGGGAGACTCTCTTCTTCAATTTGCACAAAATTATATATATCCCTTAAGGCAGCTTGTTTCTTATGAGCAAGGAAATATGTAGCAGAGAAGTAATAAATCATATCCTGGGGACTACGCACACAACCAGGATCAAGAGATTTAAACCATATCTTAGCATCACCCTTTAATGAGAACGTAAATATTTTAAGGATATAAAAGTAGTGAGTTCTCTCATCATTAGTGAACAGGGTGGCTATATCATTTAATTTAGTAAGATGTGCCACAACAGTTTCAGATTCATAGCCATAAAAAGGATCTGATTCAACCAAAGTAATTATATCAGGATCAATAGAGAATTCATAATCCTTATCAGTAACAAAGATAGGTGAAGTAGCATAAGGAGGATCATATTTCATTCTAGCATTCAGAGTTTTTTGTTTAAGCTTAGCTAATAATTTCTTAAGGTCACTTCTATCATTGCATGCAAGAAAGTCTCTTTTAGTTTCTTCATCCATAACATAGCCCTCAGGCACAACAGGCAATTCATATTTATTAGGAGAGCCTTCATCATCACTTTCATCAATATTATCAGTATCAATAATTTCATTCTCTCTAGCCCTAGCAAGTTGTTCATCAAGAAATTCACCAAGTGGCACAGTGGTATCAAGCATAGAAGTAGTTTCATCATAAGTATCGTGCATAGCAGAAGTGGCATCATCAATAATATGCGACATATCAGAATTAATAGCCGAAGCAGGATTAGGTGTCGCAAGCTGATACGTCTCCGTCGTATCTATAATTTTTTATTGTTCCATGCCAATATTATTCAACTTTCATATACTTTTTGGCAACTTTTTATATTATTTTTGGGACTAAAATATTGATCCAGTGCCAAGTGCCAGTTCCTGTTTGTTGCATGTTTTTTGTTTCGCAGAAAACCCATACCAAACAGAGTCCAAACGGAATAAAAACTGACGGAGATTTATTTTGGAATATTTATGAATTTTGGGAAGTGGAATCATCACGATACGATGCTCGAGGGGGGCACGAGGTAGGGGGGCGCGCCCCAAGGTGTCAGGCGCGCCCCTGACCCTCGTGGCCACCCCGTAAGGCGGTTGGAGCCCTTCTTTCGCCACAAGAAAGCTAATATCCAGATAGAGATCGTGTTAAAATTTCAGCCCAATCGGAGTTAGGATCTCCGGGAATATAAGAAACGGTGAAAGGGAAGAATCTGAGAACGCAGAAACAGAGAGAGACAGAGAGACAGATCCAATCTCGGAGGGGCTCTCGCTCCTCCCATGCCATGGAGGCCAAGGACCAGAGGGTAAACCCTTCTCCCATCTAGGGAGGAGGTCAAGGAAGAAGAGGAAGAAGGGGGCCCCTCTCCCCCTCTCCTTCGGTGGCGCCGGAACACCACCGTGGCCATCATCATCATCACCACGATCTTCACCAACACCTCCGCCATCTTCACCAACATCTCCATCACCTTCCCCCCTCTATCTACAGAGGTCCACTCTCCCGCAACCCGATGTACCCTCTACTTGAACATGGTGCTTTATGCTTCATATTATTATCCAATGATGTGTTGCCATCCTATGATGTCTGAGTAGATTTTCGTTGTCCTATCGGTGGTTGATGAATTGCTATGATTGATTTAATTTGCTTGTGGTTATGTTGATGTCCTTTGGTGCCCATCATATGAGCGCGCGCGTGGATCACACCATAGGGTTAGTTGTATGTTGATACGACTATGTATTGGAGGGCAAGAGTGACAGAAGCTTCAACCTAGCATAGTAATTGATGCATACGGGATTGAAGGGGGACCAATACATCTTAATGCTATGGTTGGGTTTTACCTTAATGAATGTTAGTAGTTGCGGATGCTTGCTAATAGTTCCAATCATAAGTGCATAGAATTCCAAGTAAGGGATAACATGCTAGCAGTGACCTCTCCCACATAATACTTGCTATCGATCTAGTAAAGTAGTCAATTGCTTAGGGGCAATTTTGCAACTCCTACCACCACTTTTCCACACTCGCTATATTTACTTTATTGTTTCTTTATCTAAACAGCCCCTACCTTTTATTTACTTGCTCTTTATTATCTTGCAAACCTATCCAACAACACCTACAAAGTACTTCTAGTTTCATACTTGTTCTAGGTAAAGCGAATGTCAAGCGTGCGTAGAGTTGTATCGGTGGTCGATAGAACTTGAGGGAATATTTGTTCTGCCTTTAGCTCCTCGTTGGGTTCGACACTCTTACTTATCGAAAACTGTTGCGATCCCCTATACTTGTGGGTTATCAAGACCTTTTTCTGGCGCCGTTGCCGGGGAGCAATAGCGTGGGGTGAATATTCTCGTGTGTGCTTGTTTGCTTTATCACTAAGTAATTTTTATTTGTTGTTCTTAGTTGTTTCCTATCTTTAGTTATGGGTAGGAAACACAAAATACCAAAAAATTAGTTGTACCTACTGAACCAATGGTTGAAGAACCACTCAAAATCTATCACACTGCTGAAGCTTATTACTTGGATCATCTTCGATCCCTATGTGCTCGTGCTGCTTAGTTGAGGGAAAATCTTTAGATAAGCATGCTTGTTATGTGCGACAGCGAATATCTGAAAAAGGGAAAACTTTACTGGATCAAATTCATCGTTTGCAATGCTATGCTTGGAATTTATGTGAAATATATGATTATACTTGTTGTTCTGAAGACCCTAAGAAACACCTTCCCTACCAATGTTAGTTTAGTGATAATGGAATCGTATCCTCTTATGCTAAGGGTGTTAGTTACTATGATGTTCAACAAATTGAAGAATTTGTTGCTTTTAAGGGTGCTTACGAAATTGCTTCTTTGATTGAAAAGTATGATGCTACTCTTTACAAATCTAAAAATTATGCCATATTTAAATATTGCTATGATAATTATGCTTCTAATGCCTATGTTGAACCATATATTGAGTACTACTCCGCTGTCCAAGAAGAGACTAATATTTTGCAGGAGTCTATGTAAGAAGAAATTGATGAAATTGTGAGCTCATTGGATGAAAAAGATGATGAGGAGAGCGAAGAACAAAAGCAGGAAGAGCGGATTAGCTACCTGTGCCCACCTTATAATGAGAGTAACCCTTCAACTCATACATTGTTTAATTCCCCTTTGTGCTTACCGAAGGATGATTGCTATGATGACTGTTATGATCCCTATGATTCTTTTGAAATATCCCTTTTTGATGATGCTTGCTATGCTTGTGGCCAAGATGCCAATATGAATTATGCTTATAGAGATGAACTTGCTATATTTCCTTATGTTAAACATGAAATTGTTGCTATTGCACCCACACATGATAGTCCTATTATCTTTTTGGATTCTCCCGACTACACTATATCGGAGAAGTTTGCCCTTATTAAGGATTACATTGATGGGTTGCGTTTTACTATTACACATGATGATTTTGATGAATATAATATGCATGTGCTTGCTGCTCCTACTTGCAATTATTATGAGAGAGGAACTATATCTCCACCTCTCTATGTTTCCAATACAACAAAATTGCAAGAAACTATTTATACTATGCATTGGCCTTTACTATGTGTGCATGAATTGTTTTTTTATGACATGTCGATGCATAGGAAGAGAGTTAGACTTCGTTGTTACATGATATATGTTACTTTGTGCTCACTACTAAATGCTAAATCATTGTTAATTAAAATTGGCTTTGATATACCTTGGGATCCGGGTGGATTCATTACTTGAGCACTATATGCCTAGCTTAATGGCTTTAAAGAAAGCGCTGCCAGGGAGACAACTCGGAAGTTTTAGAGAGTCATTTATTTCTGTTGAGTGCTTTCATATAGTTTAAAAACAACAAAAATAAAGAGGGGAACCCAAAACTTTTCAAAAAGAAAAGTGAAAGTGAGAAAGACAAGCATTGTTGAAGTGGGAGAGCTCCTTGAACTTTGTTCATGCTCACGGCAACTTTGTGGATCTTGATTACAGAAACTTTTCAACAAAAATAATTATCCCCTTGTACAATTCCGTTGTATTATAAAAATAATGTGCCAAGGTTTGCCTTTAGGATGTTTACATTTGCTTGATGGTTTGTACGGTGCAGGACAGAAACTTTGGCTGTAGTGCGCGATTTTACATTTTTAGCTGGAACGTCAAATGGTTCTGATTATTTTTGCACTATCTTCCTATACAATTTTTTATTTTTCCTAATTTTGGTAGAATTTTTCAAGTATCAGAAGTATGGTGAATGTTCATATTATTACAGACTGTTCTGTTTTAGACAGATTCTGTTTTTGATGCATAGTTTGCTTATTTTGATGAAACTATCAATTTATATTAGTATATTAAGCCATGAAAAAGTTATCTTACAGTAGACACAATGAAAAAACAAAATATGAATTGGTTTGCAACAGTACTTAGAGTAGTGATTTGCTTTATTATACTAACGGATCTTACCGAGTTTTCTGTTGAAGTTTTGTGTGGATGAAGTGTTCGATGATTGAGAAGATCTCGATGTGAGGAGAAGGGAGAGAGGCCAGAGCTCAAGCTTGGGGATTCCCGAGGCACCCCAAGTAAATATTCAAGGAGACTCAAGCGTCTAAGCTTGGGGATGCTGGGGAGGCATCCCCTCTTTCTTCAACAAGTATCGGTATGTTTTCGGATTCGTTTCGTTCATGTGATATGTGCAATCTTGGAGCGTCTTTTGCATTTAGTTTTTATCTTTATTTTATGCACCATGCTGGTATGAGATAGTCCTTGGTTTATTTATAGAATGCTCTATGAACTTCACTTATATCTTTTGAGTATAGCTTTATAGAATGCTTCATGTGCTTCACTTATATCATTTGAAGTTTGGATTGCCTGTTTCTCTTTACATAGAAAACCGCCATTTGCAGAATGCTCTTTTGCTTCACTTATATTTGCTAGAGCACGGGCATATCTTTTGTAGAAAGAATTAAACTATCTTGCTTCACTTATATCTATTTAGAGAGATGACAGGAACTGGTCATTCACATGGTTAGTCATAAAATCCTACATAAACTTGTAGATCACTGAATATGATATGTTTGATTCCTTGTAACAGTTTTGCGATATAAAGGTGGTGATATTAGAGTCATGCTAGTCGAGTAATTGTGAAATTGAGAAATACTTGTGTTGAGGTTTGCATGTCCCGTAGCATGCACGTATGGTGAACCGTTATGTAACGAAGTCGGAGCATGAGGTGTTTATTGATTGTCTTCCTTATGAGTGGCGGTCGGGGACGAGCGATGGTCTTTTCCTACCAATCTATCCCCCTAGGAGCATGCACGTAGTACTTTGTTTCGATGACTAATAGATTTTTGCAATAAGTATGTGAGTTCTTTATGACTAATGTTGAGTCCATGGATTATACGCACTCTCACCCTTCCATCATTGCTAGCCTCTCTAGTACCGTGCAACTTTCGCCGGTACCATAAACCCACCATATACCTTCCTCAAAACAGCCACCATACCTACCTATCATGGCATTTCCATAGCCATTCTGATATATATTGCCATGCAACTTTCATCATCATCATATACATGACTTGAGCATTCATTGTCATATTGCTTTGCATGATCGTAAGATAGCTAGCATGATGTTTTCATGGCTTGTCTATTTTTTGATGTCATTGCTACGCTAGATCATTGCACATCCCGGTACACCGCCGTAGGCATTCATATAGAGTCATATCCTTGTTCTAGATATCGAGTTGTAATATTGAGTTGTAAGTAAATAAAAGTGTGATGATCATCATTATTAGAACATTGTCCCATGTGAGGTTATCAAAATAAAAGTGGCCAAAGAAGCCGCAAAAAAAGAGAGAGAGGCCAAAGAAGCCTACAAAAAAGGAGAAAAAAAGAAAAAAAGAAAAAAATGAGAGAAAAAGAGAGAAGGGGCAATGTTACTATCCTTTTACCACACTTGTGCTTCAAAGTAGCACCATGTTATTCATATAGAGAGTCTCTTGAGTTATCACTTTCATATACTAGTGGGAATTTTCATTATAGAACTTGGCTTGTATATTCCAATGATGGGCTTCCTCAAATGCCCTAGGTCTTCATGAGCAAGCAACACCCACTTAGTTTCAGTTTGAGCTTTCATATACTTATAGCTCTAGTGCGTCCGTTGCATGGCAATCCCTACTCACTCATATTGATATGTATTGATGGGCATCTCCATAGCCCGTTGATATGCCTAGTTGATGTGAGACTATCTTCTCCTTTTTGTCTTCTCCACAACCACCATTCTATTCCACCTATAGTGCTATGTCCATGGCTCACGCTCATGTATTGCGTGAAAGTTGAAAAGGTTTGAGAACGTCAAAAGTATGAAACAATTGCTTGGCTTGTCATCGGGGTTGTGCATGATGTGAATATTTTGTGTGGTGGATGGAGCATAGCCAGACTATATGATTTTGTAGGGATGAGCTTTCTTTGGCTATGTTATTTCAATAAGACATAATTGCTTGGTTGGTATGCTTGAAGTATTATTATTTTTATGTCAAAGGATAGACTATTGCTTTGAATCACTCGTGTCTTAATATTCATGCCATGATTAGACATATGATCAAGATTATGCTAGGTAGCATTCCACATCAAAAATTATCTTTTTTATCATTTACCTACTCGAGGACGAGCAGGAATTAAGCTTGGGGATGCTGATACGTCTCCGTCGTATCTATAATTTTTGATTGTTCCATGCCAATATTATTCAACTTTCATATACTTTTTGGCAACTTTTTATATTATTTTTGGGACTAACATATTGATCCAGTGCCCAGTGCCAGTTCCTGTTTGTTGCATGTTTTTTGTTTCGCAGAAAACCCATACCATACGGAGTCCAAACGGAATAAAAACTGACGGAGATTTATTTTGGAATATTTATGAATTTTGGGAAGTGGAATCATCGCGAGACGATGCCCGAGGGGGGCACGAGGTAGGGGGCGCGCCCCAGGGTGTCAGGCGCGCCCCTGACCCTCGTGGCCACCCCGTAAGGCGGCTGGAGCCCTTCTTTTGTCGCAAGAAAGCTAATATCCGGATAGAGATCGTGTTAAAATTTCAGCCCAATCGGAGTTACGGATCTCCGGGAATATAAGAAACGGTGAAAGGGAAGAATCCGAGAACACAGAAACAGAGAGAGACAGAGAGACAGATCCAATCTCAGAGGGGCTCTCGCCCCTCCCATGCCATGGAGGCCAAGAACCAAAGGGGAAACCCTTCTCCCATCTAGGGAGGAGGTCAAGGAAGAAGAGGAAGAAGGGGGGCCCTCTCCCCCTCTCCTCCGGTGGCGCCGGAACGCCGCCGTGGCCATCATCATGATCACCATGATCTTCACCAACACCTCCACCATCTTCACCAACATCTCCATCACCTTCCCCCTCTATCTACAGCGGTCCACTCTCCTGCAACCCGCTGTACCCTCTACTTGAACATGGTGCTTTATGCTTCATATTATTATCCAATGATGTGTTGCCATCCTATGATGTCTGAGTAGATTTTCGTTGTCCTATCGGTGGTTGATGAATTGCTATGATTGATTTAATTTGCTTGTGGTTATGTTGCTGTCCTTTGGTGCATGAGCGCGCGCGTGGATCGCACCATAGGGTTAGTTGTATGTTGATACGACTATGTATTGGAGGGCAAGAGTGACAGAAGCTTCAACCTAGCATAGAAATTGATGCATACGGGATTGAAGGAGGACCAATACATCTTAATGCTATGGTTGGGTTTTACCTTAATGAATGTTAGTAGTTGCGGATGCTTGCTAATAGTTCCAATCATAAGTGCATAGAATTCCAAGTAAGGGATAACATGCTAGTAGGGGCCTCTCCCACATAATACTTGCTATCGGTCTAGTAAAGTAGTCAATTGCTTAGGGGCAATTTCACAACTCCTACCACCACTTTTCCACACTCGCTATATTTACTTTATTGTTTCTTTATCTAAAAATCCCCTACCTTTTATTTACTTGCTCTTTACTATCTTGCAAACCTATCCAACAACACCTACAAAGTACTTCTAGTTTCATACTTGTTCTAGGTAAAGCGAACGTCAAGCGTGCGTAGAGTTGTATCGGTGGTCGATAGAACTTGAGGGAATATTTGTTCTGCCTTTAGCTCCTCGTTGGGTTCGAACTCTTACTTATCGAAAACTATTGCGATCCCCTATACTTGTGGATTATCACAAGCTTACTCAAAACAGAAGGTGAATCAAGTGCAGAGCTAGATGGCAGTTCCTTACCTCCCCTCGTAGTTGAGGGATAAATTTTTGTTTTAGCGTCTTTCATGTTCTTCATAGTGTCCAGCAGATATAAATCCCAAGTGACTCAAAGAATAGAGCTATGCTCCCCGGCAACGACGCCAAAAAATAGTCTTGATAACCCACAAGTATAGGGGATCGCAACAGTTTTCGAGGGTAGAGTATTCAACCCAAATTTATTGATTCGACACAAGGGGAGCCAAAGAATATTCTCAAGTATTAGCAGTTGAGTTGTCAATTCAACCACACCTGGAAACTTAGTATCTGCAGCAAAGTGTTTAGTAGCAAAGTAATATGATAGTAGTGGTAACGATAGCAGAAGTAACTGTAGCAAAAGTAATATTTTTGGTGCTTTGTAGTGATGATAACAATAGCAATGGAAAAGTAAATAAGCGAAGAACAATATATGGAAAGCTCGTAGGCAATGGATCGGTGATAGAGAATTATGCCGAATGCGGTTCATCATGTAACAGTCATAACCTAGGGTGACACGGAACTAGCTCCAATTCATCAATGTAATGTAGGCATGTATTCTGAATATAGTCATACGTGCTTATGGAAAAGAACTTGCATGACATCTTTTGTCCTACTCTCCCATGGCAGCGGGGTCCTAGTGGAAACTAAGGGATATTAAGGCCTCCTTTTAATAGAGTACTGGACCAAAGCATTAACACATAGTGAATACATGAACTCCTCAAACTACGGTCATCACCGGGAGTGGTCCCGATTATTGTCACTTCGGGGTTGCCGGATCATAACACATAGTAGGTGACTATATACTTGCAATATAGGATCAAGAACTCTCATATATTCATGAAAACATAATAGGTTCAGATCTGAAATCATGGCACTCGGGCCCTAGTGACGAGCATTAAGCATAGCAAAGTCATAGCAACATCAATCTCAGAACATAGTGGATACTAGGGATCAAACCCTAACAAAACTAACTCGATTACATGATAAATCTCATCCAACCCATCACCATCCGGCAAGCCTACGATGGAATTACTCACGCACGGCGGTGAGCATAATGAAATTGGTGATGGGGGAAGGTTGATGATGACGATGGCGACGGATTCCCCTCTCCGGAGCCCCGAACGGACTCCAGATCAGCCCTCCCGAGAGAGTTTAGGGCTTGGCGGCGGCTCCGTATCGTAAAACGTGATGAATCCTTCTCCTTTATTTTTTCTCCCCGGACATGAATATATGGAGTTGGAGTTGAGATCGGTGGAGCTCCAAGGGGCCCACGAGGTAGGGGGCGCACCCAGGGGGCAGGCGCACCCCCACCCTCGTGGCTAGGGTGTGGGCCCCTGGCCTTTATTCTTTGCCAGTATTTTTTTATTATTTCCAAAAATAATCTCTATGGAGTTCCAGGTCATTCCGAGAACTTTTGTTTCTGCACATAAATAACACCATGGCAATTCTGCTGAAAACAGTGTCAGTCCGGGTTAGTTCCATTCAAATCATGCAAGTTAGAGTCCAAAACAAGGGGAAAAATGTTTGGAAAAGTAGATACGATGGAGACGTATCATTTTGTTAAAGTTATCGGCTACTGGCAGGAGCCTTATGGTTGTCTCTTTATTTGCATAAGATGTAAGTGCTATGTAATTACTTTACTTTATAGCTATGCGATAGCAATAGTTGCAAAAGCAATAGCTGGTGAGACGACCATGTGACGACACGTTAATAAAAGATCAAGATGATGGAGATCATAGTGTCATGCTGGTAACAATGGAGATCATGACAGTACTTTGGAGATGGAGATCAAAAGCACAAGATGATGATGGCCATATCATGTCACATATTATGATTGCATTTGATGTTTATCTTCTATGCTTAGATCGACGATAGCATTATAAGATGATCTCTCACTAAATTTCAAGGTACAACTGTTCTCCCTGAGTATGCACCGTTTCGGAAGTTCTTCGTGTTGAGACACCACGTGATGATCGGGTGTGATAAGCTCTAGGTTCACATACAACGGGTGCAAAACAGTTACACACACGGAATACTCAGGTTAAACTTGACGAGCCTAGCATATGAAGATATGGCCTCGGAACACTGAGACCGAAAGGTCGAGCGTGAATCATATAGTAGATATGATCAACATAATGATGTTCACCATTGAAACTACTCCATCTCACGTGATGATCGGACATGGTTTAGTTTATTTGGATCATGTGATCACTTAGATGATTAGAGGGATGTATATCTAAGTGGGAGTTCTTAAGTAATATGATTAACTGAACTTTAATTTATCATGAACTTAGTCCTGGTAGCATTAGCATATCTATGTTGTCGATCAATAGCTCGCGTTTAGCTCCCCTATTTTATTTTGATATGTTCCTAGAGAAAAATAAGTTGAAAGATGTTAGTAGCAAAGATGCGAACTAGCTCCGTGATCTGAGGATTATCCTCATTGTTGCATGATACGTCCATTTTGCATCATGCTTTTATATCGATATTTATTGCATTATGGGCTGTTATTACACATTATGTCACAATACTTATGCCCATTCTCTCTTATTTTATAAGGTTTACATAAAGAGGGAGAATGCCGGCAGCTGGGATTCTGGGCTGGAAAAGGAGCAAATATTAGAGACCTATTCTGCACAGCTCCAAAAGTCCTGAAACTTCACGGAAGACGTTTTTAGAATATATAAAAAATATTGAGTGCAAGAAGTTCACCAGGGGGGCACACCCTGCCCACGAGGGTGGGGGTGCGCCCTACCCCCCTGGGCGCGCCCCCCTACCTCGTGGGCCCCCTGGTGGCCCTCCGTTGGCCATCTTCTGCTATACGGAGTCTTTCGATGGGAAAAAATCATAAGCCATCTTCTCGAACGAAACTCCGCCGCCACGAGGCGGAACCTTGGCGGATCCAATCTAGGGCTCTGGCAGAGCTGTTCTGCCGGGGAAACTTCCCTCCGGGAGGGGGAAATCATCGCCATCGTCATCACCAACGCTCCTCTCATTGGGAGAGGGCAATCTCCATCAACATCTTCACCAGCACCATCTCCTCTCGAAACCCTAGTTCATCTCTTGTATCCAATTCTTGTCTCCAAGTCCGGGATTGGTACTAGTAGGTTGCTAGTAGTGTTAATTACTCCTTGTAGTTGATGCTAGTTGGTTTATTTGGTGGAAGATCATATGTTCAGATCCTATATGCATATTAATACCCCTCTGATTACGAACATGATTATGCTTTGTGAGTAGTTATGTTTGTTCCTAAGGACATGTGAGAAGTCTTGCTATTAGTAGTCATGTGAATTTGGTATTCGTTCGATATTTTGATGAGATGTATGTTGTTTCTCCTCTAGTGGTGTTATGTGAACGTCGACTACATAACACTTCACCATTATTTGGTCCTAGAGGAAGGCATTGGGGAGTAATAAGTAGATGATGGGTTGCTAGAGTGACAGAATCTTAAACCCTAGTTTATGCGTTGCTTCGTAAGGGGCTGATTTGGATCCATATGTTTCATGCTATGGTTAGGTTTACCTTAATACTCTTTTTGTAGTTGCGGATGCTTGCAATAGAGGTTAATCATAAGTGGGATGCTTGTCCAAGTAAGGACAGTATCCAAGCACCGGTCCACCCACATACCAAATTATCAAAGTACCGAACGCGAATCATATGAATGTGATGAAAACTAGCTTGACGATATTCCCATGTGTCCTCGGGAGCGCTTTTCTCTATATAAGAGTTTGTCCAGGCTTATCCTTTGCTACAAAAAGGATTGGGCCAACTTGCTGCACTTTATTTACTTTTGTTACTTGTTGCTCGTTACAAATTATCCTATCACAAAACTATTTGTTACCACTTATTTCAGTACTTGCAGAGAATACCTTGCTGGAAACCGCTTATCATTTCCTTCTGCTCCTCGTTGGGTTCGACACTCTTACTTATCAAAAGGACTATGATAGATCCCCTAAACTTGTGGGTCATCAAGACTCTTTTCTGGCACCGTTGCCGGGGATGAAGCGCCTTTGGTAGGTGGAATTTGGTAAGGAGAATTTATATAGTGTGTTGAAATTTACTGTCACTTGTTACTATGGAAAGTAATCCTCAGAGGGGCTTGTTCGGGGTATCTTCACCCCGATCAGTAGAGCAAAGAGTTGCTCCTCAACCTACTGAACCTACTGAAAATGAAAATGTCTGCTTTGAAATTCCTTCGGGTATGATAGAAAAACTGCTAGCTAATCCTTTTGCAGGAGACGAAATAACGCATCCTGATGAGCACCTAATATATGTGGATGAAGTTTGTGGATTATTTAAGCTTGCAGGTGTACCCAGAGATGTTCTTAAGAAGAAGGTCTTCCCTTTATCTTTCAAGGAAGATGCATTGACATGGTATAGGCTATGTGATGATACGGGGTCATGGAACTACAAACGATTGAAATTGGAATTTCATCAGAAGTTTTATCCTATGCATCTTGTTGATCGTGATCGCAATTATATATATATAATTTTTGGCCCCGCGAAGGAGAAAGCATCGCTCAAGCTTGGGGGAGGCTTAAATCAATGCCCCAATCATGAGCTCTCAAGAGAGATGATTATTCAAAATTTATATGCTCGGCTTTCTGATAACAGTCGCACCATGCTCGATACTTCTTGTGCTTGCTCTTTTATGACGAAGACTATTGAATTCAAATGGGATTTATTGGAAAGAATTAAATGCAACTCTGAAGATTGGGACCTCGACGAAGGTAAGGAGTCAGGTATGACACCTAAGTTTGATTGTGTTAAATATTTTATGGATACCGATGTTTTCCGTAAATTTAGCACTAAATGTGGGACTTGACTCTGAGATAGTAGCTTCTTTCTATGAAACTTTTGCTACTTACGTTGATCTCCCCAAGGAGAAGTGGTTTAAATATCATCCTCCCATAGAAGTAAAAGTAGCTGTACCTATTAAAGTTGAAGAAAATACTATCACTTATAATGATCCTATTGTTCCTACTTCTTATGTTGAGAAACCACCTTTCCCTGTTAGGATAAAGGATCATGCTAAAGCTTCAATTGTGGTTTGTAAAAGCAATATTAGAACATATACACCTCCTGAGAAAGTCAAAGTTGAACCTAATATTGCTATTGTTGAAGATCTCTTGTCTGATAATATTGATGGCCATGTTATTCATTTCCTTGATGAGACTGCTAGAATTGCTAAACGTAGTGCTAAAGATAAAAACAGACATGTGGTAGGCATGCTTGTTATTTCTGTTAATATAGGAGATCATTGTTATCATGGCTTGTGTGATATGGGTGCTAGTGCTAGTGCTAGTGCAATACCTTATGACTTATACAAAGAAATTATGCATGATATTGCACCTGCTGAAATAGAAGATATTGATGTCACAATTAAACTTGCCAATAGAGATACTATTTCGCCAATGGGAATTGTTAGAGATGTTGAAGTCTTGTGTGGGAAAACTAAATATCCTGCTGATTTTCTTGTTCTTGGTTCCCCACAAGATAGCTTTTGTCCCATTATATTTGGTAGACCCTTCTTAACACTGTTAATGCTAAGATAGATTGCAAAAAGGATGTTGTTACTATCGGTTTAGATGATATGTCTCATGAATTTAATTTCTCTAAATTTAGTAGACAACACCGTGAATAAGAATTACCTAGTAAGGATGAAATTATTGGTCTTGCTTCTATTGTCGTACCTCCTAGTGATCCTTTAGAACAATATTTGCTAGACCATGAAAATGATATGGTTATGAATGAAAGAAGGGAAATAGATGAAGTATTCTTTAAACAGGAACCTATTCTGAAACACAATTTGTCTATTGAAATCCTAGGGGATCCTCCTCCACCCAAGGGTGATCACGTGTTTGAGCTTAAACCGTTTCCTGATACTCTTAAATATGCTTATCTTGATGAGGAAAAGATATATCATGTTATTATCAGTGCTAACCTTTCAGAGCATGAGGAAGAGAGATTATTGAAAACTCTGAAGAAGCACCGTGCTACTATTGGGTATACTCTTGATGATCTTAAGGGCATTAGTCCCACTCTATGTCAACATAAAATAAATTTGGAAGAAGATGCTAAACCAGTTCGTGATCATCAACGACGGCTGAATCCTAAAATGAAAGAAGTGGTAAGAAAGGAAATACTAAAGCTCCTTGAGGCAGGTATAATCTATCCCGTTGCTGATAGTCAGTGGGTAAGTCATGTCCATTGTGTCATTAAGAAGGGAGGTATTACTGTCGTTCCTAATGATAAAGATGAATTGATTCCTAAAAGAATTATTACAGGTTATAGGATGGTAATTGATTTCCGCAAATTAAATAAGGCCACTAAAAAGGATCATTACCCCTTACCTTTTATCGATCAAATGCTAGAAATATTATCCAAACATACACATTTTTGCTTTCTAGATGGTTATTCTGGTTTCTCTCAAATACCTGTATCAGCCAAGGATCAATCAAAGACTACTTTTACTTGCCCTTTTGGTACTTTTGCTTATATACGTATGCCTTTTGGTTTATGTAATGCACCTGCTACCTTTCAAAGATGCATGATGGCTATATTCTCTGACTTTTGTGAAAAGATTTGTGAGGTTTTCATGGATGATTTCTCCGTCTATGGATCTTCTTTTGATGATTGCTTGAGCAACCTTGATCGAGTTTTGCAGAGATGTGAAGAAACTAATCTTGTCTTGAATTGGGAATAGTGCCACTTTATGGTTAATGAAGGTATTGTCTTGGGGCATAAAGTTTCTGAAAGAGGTATTGAAGTTGATAAAGCTAAGGTTGATGCTATTGAAAAGATGCCATGTCCCAAGGACATCAAAGGTATAAGAAGTTTCCTTGGTCATGCCAGTTTTTATAGGAGGTTCATTAAGGACTTCTCAAAAATTTATCGGCCTCTGACTAATTTATTACAAAAAGATATACCATTTGTTTTTTATGATGATTGCCTAGAAGCATTTGAAATACTTAAGAAAGCATTGATCTCTGCACCTATTGTTCACCCACCTGATTGGAATTTACCCTTTGAAATTATGTGTGATGCTAGTGATTATGTTGTAGGTGTTGTTCTAGGGTAAAGAGTTGATAAGAAATTAAACGTTATTCAATATGCTAGTAAAACCCTAGACAATGCTCAAAGAAATTATGCTACTACTGAAAAAGAATTCTTAGCAGTTGTATTTGCTTGTGATAAGTTCAGACCTTATATTGTTGACTCTAAAGTAACTATTCACACTGATCATGCTACTATTAAATATCTTATGGAAAAGAAAGATGCTAAACCTAGACTTATTAGATGGGTTCTCTTGCTACAAGAATTTGACTTACATATTGTTGATAGAAAGGGAGCTGAGAACCCCGTTGCAGACAATTTGTCTAGGTTAGAAAATGTGCTTGATGACCCACTACCTATTGATGATAGCTTTCCTGATGAGCAATTAAATGTCATAAATGCTTCTCAAACTGCTCCATGGTATGCTGATTATGCTAATTACATTGTTGCCAAATGCATACCACCTAGTTTCACATACCAGCAAAAGAAAAAGTTCTTCTATGATTTGAGGCATTACTTTTGGGATGACCCACATCTTTGTAAAGAAGGAGTAGATGGTGTTATTAGACGTTGTGTACTTGAGCATGAACAGGAACAGATCCTACGCAAGTGTCACTCCGAAGATTATGGAGGACACCATGCTAGAGATAGAACTGCACATAAGGTATTGCAATCTGGTTTTTATTGGCCTACTCTCTTCAAGGATGCCCGTAAGTTTGTCTTATCTTGTGATGAATGTCAAAGAATTGGTAATATTAGTAAACGTCAAGAAATGCCTATGAACTATTCACTCATTATTGAACCATTTGGTGTTTGGGGCTTTGACTATATGGGACCTTTTCCTTCCTCTAATGGATATACACATATTTTAGTTGCTATTGATTACGTTACTAAGTGGGTAGAAGCTATTCCAACTAGTAGTGCTGATCATAACACTTCCATTAAAATGCATAAAGAAGTTCTTTTTCCAAGATTTGGAGTCCCCAGATATTTAATGACTGATGGTGGTTCACATTTTATTCATGGTGCTTTCCGTAAAATGCTTGCTAAGTATGATGTTAATCATAGAATTGCATCCCTTTATCACCCTCAGTCTAGTGGTCCAGTAGAATTGAGTAATAGAGAGCTCAAATTAATTTTGCAAAAGACTGTCAATAGGTCTAGAAAGAATTGGTCCAAGAAACTTGATGATGCATTATGGGCCTATAGAACTACATGTAAAAATCCTATGGGTATGTCTCCATATAAAATGGTTTATGGAAAAGCATGTCACTTACCTCTCGAACTAGAACACAAGGCATATTGGGCTATTAAAGAGCTCAATTATGATTTTAAACTTGCCGGTGAGAAGAGGATATCTGATATTAGCTCACTTGATGAATGGAGAACCCAAGCCTACGAAAATGCCAAGTTGTTTAAAGAAAAAGTTAAAATATGGCATGATAAAAGGATACAAAAGCTTGAGTTTAATGTAGGTGATTATGTATTGCTATACAACTCCCGTTTAAGATTTTTTGCAGGAAAACTTCTCTCTAAATGGGAAGGTCCTTACGTTATCGAGGAGGGCTATCGTTCCGGTGCCATAAAAATCAACAACTTCGAAGGCACAAATCCGAAGGTGGTGAACGGTCAAAGAATCAAACATTATATATCAGGTAATCCCATAAATGTTGAAACCAATGTTATTGAAACCGTAACCCCGGAGGAATACATAAGGGACACTTTCCGGAATGTTTCAGACTCCGAAAAGGAATAGGTATGTGGTACGGTAAGTAAACTGACTCCAAAACATTTTTAAGGCAATATTTCTCCGTTTTGGAATATTTAGAAAAATAGAAAAATAAGAAGAAGTCTGTGAAGGACATGAGGCCTCCACGAGGGTGGAGGGCGCGCCCTACCCTACTGGGCGCGCCCCCCTACCTTGTGTGCACCTCGTGGGCACCTCGTGTGCTCTCCGGACTTCGTTTTCTTACACGACACGTATTTTGGTCGGTAAAAATTCATTATATAACCTCCCGAAGGTTTTGAATCCCGTATCATGCAAAAATCTCCTGTCTTTGTTTTGAGATGTTTTTCTGACAGATCCAGGACGTCATGTCATCTTCAAGTGCCCCCAAGGACCAGTTCTTCGAGAAGGTCATCAACCCCTACCTCGCGGAGGTGCTGCAACACCCTCAAACCATTGAGATGCGTGAGGGGTTGTTGCACATCCGCGATGTTGAAGGACCAAGGAAGAACGGAAGCACGGAGGCAAGGCTCGAGGCATTGGAGCAAGATGTTTTCAAGTGTCGAGAGATGGTGGAGCATGGACTCGATTCCAATCAAGAGTTTGTCCAGGCTTGTCCTTTGCTACAAAAAGGATTGGGCCACCTTGCTGCACTTTATTTACTTTTGTTACTTGTTGCTCGTTACAAATTATCCTATCACAAAACTATCTGTTACCACTTATTTCAGTACTTGCAGAGAATACCTTGCTGGAAACCGCTTATCATTTCCTTCTGCTCCTCATTGGGTTCGACACTCTTACTTATCGAAAGGACTACGATAGATACCCTAAACTTGTGGGTCATCACTGCACAGAAGTATTATGTCCTTGATGCACCGCTAGGTGACATAACTATTGCAGGAGCAGATGCAGACATTTTGAACGTTTTGACAAAAGCTCGTTATGATAACTACTTGATAGTTTAGTGCACCATGCTTTACGGCTTAGAACCGGGACTTCAAAAATGTTTTGAATGCCACGGAGCATATAAGATGTTCCAAGAGTTGAAATTGGTATTTCATACTCATGCCCATGTCGAGAGGTATGAGACGTCTGACATTACTTTGCCTAGAAGATGGAGGAGAATAGCTCAACCAGTAAGCATGTGCTCAGATTGTCTGAGTACTACAATCACTTGAATAAAGTGGGAGTTAATCTTCTAGATAAGATAGTGGTTGACAGAGTTCTCTAGTCACTATCACCAAGTTGCTAGAACTTCATGATGAACTATAATATGCAAGGGATAATAGAAACGATTCCCAAGATCTCCGTGATGCTGAAATCGACGAAGGTAGAAATCAAGAAAAGCATCAAGTGTTGATGGTTAACAAGACCACTAGTTTCAAGAAAATGGCAAAGGGAAGAAGGGGAACTTCAAGAAGAACGGCAAACAAGTTGCTGCTCAAGTGAAGAAGCCCAAGTCTGGACCTAAGCCTGAGACCAAGTGCTTTTACTGCAAAGGGACTAGTCACTGGAAGCGGAACTACCTCAAGTATTTGGCGGATAAGAAGGATGGCAAAGTGAACAAAGGTATATTGGATATACATGTTATTGATGTGTACTTTACTAGTGTTTATAGCAACCCCTCGGTATTTGATACTAGTTCAGTTACTAAGAGTAGTAACTTGAAACGGGAGTTGCAGAATGAATAGAGACTAGTTAAGGGTGAAGTAACCATGTGTGTTGGAAGTAGTTCCAAGAATGATATGATCATCATCGCACACTTCCTATACTTTCGGGATTAGTATTGAACCTAAATAAGTGTTATTTGGTGTTTGCGTTGAGCATGAATATGATTTGATCATGTTTATTGCAATACGGTTATTCATTTAAGTTAGATAATAATTGTTATTCTGTTTACATGAATAAAACCTTCTATGGTTATACACCCAATGAAAATGGTGTGTTGAATCTCGATCGTAGTGATACACATATTCATAATATTGAAGCTAAAAGATGCAAAGTTAATATTGTTAGTGCAACTTATTTGTGGCACTGCCGTTTAGGTCATATTGGTGTAAAGCGCATGAAGAAAATCCATGCTGATGGGCTTTTGGAATCACTTGATTATGAATCAGTTGATGCTTGCGAACCATGCCTCATGGGCAAAGATGACTAAGACTCTGTTCTCCATAACAATGGAGCAAGCAACTGACTTATTGGATATAATACATACTGATGTATGAGGTCCGATGAGTGTTGAGGCTCGCGGCGGGTATCGTTATTTTCTGACCTTCACAGATGATTTGAGCAGATATGGGTATATCTACTTGAAGAAACATAAGTCTGAAACATTTGAAAAATTCAAAGAATTTCAGAGTGAAGTGGAAAATCATCGTAACAAGAAAATAAAGTTTCTACGATCTGATCGCAGAGGCGAATATTTGAGTTATAAGTTTGGTCTTTAATTAAAACAATGTGGAATAGTTTCACAAACTCATGCCACCTGGAACACGACAGCGTAATGGTGTGTCCGAACGTCATAACCGTACTTTATTTGATATAGTGCAATCTATGATGTCTCTTATTGATTTACCACTATCGTTTTGGGGTTATGCATTAGAGACAGCTGCATTCACATTAAAAAGGGCACCATCTAAATCCGTTGAGACGACACCGTATGAACTATGGTTTAGCAAGAAACCTAAGTTGTCGTTTCTTAAAGTTTGGGGTTGCGATGCTTATGTGAAAAAGTTTCATCTTGATAAGCTCAAACCCAAGTCAGAGAAGTGCGTCGTCATAGGATACCCAAAAGTAACTGTTGAGTACACCTTCTATCACAGATCCGAAGGCAAGATATTTTTTGCTGAGAATGGATCCTTTCTAGAGAAGGAGTTTCTCTCAAAAGAAGTGAGTGGGAGGAAAATAGAACTTGATGAGGTAATTGTAACTGCTCCCTTATTGGAAAGTAGTTCATCACGGAAATCTGTTTCTGTGACTCCTACACCAATTAGTGAGGAAGCTAATGATGATGATCATGTAACTTCAGATCAAGTTACTACCGAACCTCGTAGGTCAACCAGAGTGAGATCCGCACCAGAGTGCTACGGTAATCCTGTTCTGGAGGTCATGTTAATTGACCATGATGAACCTACGAACTATGAGGAAGCGATGATGAGCCCAGATTCCGCGAAATGGCTTGAGGCCATGAAATCCGAGATGGGATCCATGTATGAGAACAAAGTGTGGACTTTGGTTGACTTGCCCGATGATTGGCAATCCATAGAAAATAAATGGATCTTCAAGAGGAAGATGGACGCTGATAGTAGTGTTACTATCTACAAAGCTAGACTTGTCGAAAAAGGTTTCGACAAAGTTCAAGGTGTTGACTACGATGAGATTTTCTCACTCGTAGCAATGCTTAAGTTTGTCTGAATCATGTTAGCAAATTGCCACATTTTATGAAATCTGGCAAATGGATGTCATAACTACATTCCTTAATGGATTTCTTAAAGAAGAGTTGTATATGATGCAACCAGAAGGTTTTGTCGATCCTAAAGGTGCTAACAAAATGTGCAAGCTCCAGCGATCCATCTATGGACTGGTGCAAGCATCTCAGAGTTGGAATATACGCTTTGATGAGTTGATCAAAGCATATAGTTTTATACAGACTTGTGGTGAAGCCTGTATTTACAAGAAAGTGAGTGGGAGCGCTACAACATTTCTGATAAATATATGTGAATGACATATTGTTGATCGGAAATAATGTAGAATTTTCTGGAAAGCATAAAGGAGTATTTGAAAGGAGTTTTTCAAATAAAGACCTCAGTGAAGCTACTTACATATTGAGCATCAAGATCTATAGAGATGGATCGAGACGCTTGATAAGTTTTTTCAATGAGTACATACCTTGACAAGATTTTGAAGTAGTTCAAAATGGAACAGTCAAAGAAAGAGTTCTTACCTGTGTTACAAGGTGTCAAATTGACTAAGACTCAAAGCCCGACCATGGCAGAAGATAGAAAGAGAATGAAAGTTATTCCCTATGCCTCAGCCATAGTTTCTGTAAAGTATGCCATGATGTGTACCAGATCTATTGTATACCCTACACTGAGTTTAGCAAGGGAGTACAATAGTGATCTAGGAATAGATCACTGGACAGCGGTGAAAATTATCCTTAGTGGAATAAGGATATGTTTCTCGATTATGGAGGTGACAAAAGGTTCGTCGTAAAGGGTTACGTCGATGCAAATTTTGACACTGATTCAGATGACTCTAAGTCTCAATCTGGATACATTTTGAAAGTGGGAGCAATTAGCTAGAGTAGCTCCGTGCAAAGCATTGTTGACATAGAAATTTGTAAAATACATACGAATCTGAATGTGGCGGACCCTTAGACTAAACTTCTCTCACAAGCAAAACATGATCACACCTTAGTACTCTTTGGGTGTTAATCACATAGCGATGTGAACTAGATTATATGACTCTAGTAAACCCTTTGGGTGTTGGTCACATGACGATGTGAACTATGGGTGTTAATCACATGGTGATGTGAACAATTGGTGTTAAATCACATGGTGATGTGAACTAGATTATTGACTCTAGTGCAAGTGGGAGACTGAAGGAAATATGCACTAGAGGCAATAATAAAGTTATTATTTATTTCCTTCTTTCATGATAAATGTTTATTATTCATGCTAGAATTGTATTAACCGGAAACATAATACATGTGTGAATACATAGACAAACATAGTGTCACCAGTATGCCTCTACTTGACTAGCTCGTTAATCAAAGATGGTTAAGTTTCCTAACCATAGACATGAGTTGTCATTCGATTAATGGTATCACATCATTAGGAGAATGAGATGTGATTGACTTGACCCATTCCGTTAGCTTAGCACTTGATCGTTTAGTTTGTTGCTATTGCTTTGTTCATGACTTATACATGTTCCTATGACTATGAGATTATGCAACTCCCGTTTACCGGAGGAACACTTTGTGTGCTACCAAACGTCACAACGTAACTGGGTGATTATAAAGGTGCTCTACAGGTGTCTCCGAAGGTACTTGTTGGGTTGGCGTATTTCGAGATTAGGATTTGTCACTCCGATTGTCGGAGAGGTATCTCTGGGCCCACTCAGTAATGCACATCACTATAAGCCTTGCAAGCATTGTAACTAATGAGTTAGTTGCAGGATGATGTATTACGGAATGAGTAAAGAGACTTGCCGGTAACGAGATTGAACTAGGTATTGAGATACCGACGATCGAATCTCGGGCAAGTAACATACCGATGACAAAGGGAACAACGTATGTTCTTATGCGGTTTGACCAATAAAGATCTTCATAGAATATGTAGGAGCCAATATGAGCATCCAGGTTCCGCTATTGGTTATTGACCGGAGACATGTCTCGGTCATGTCTACATAGTTCTCGAACCCGTAGGGCCCGCACGCTTAAAGTTAGATGACGATCAGTATTATGAGTTTTGTGTTTTGATGTACCGAAGGTAGTTCGGAGTCCCGGATATGATCACGGACATGACGAGGAGTCTTGAAATGGTTGAGACATAAAGATTGATATATTGGGAGCCTATATTTGGATATCGGAAGTGTTCCGGGTGAAATCGGGATTTTACCGGAGTACCGGGGGTTACCAGACCCCCCCCCCCCCGGGGAAGTAATGGGCCTATTGGGCCTTAGTGGAGAAGAGAGAGGGCAGCCAAGAGGTGGCGCGCG
>NC_041384.1:571056402-571166488 GCF_002162155.2 Triticum dicoccoides | reverse complement strand
GCGCGCGCCCCCCTTGCCCCAGTCCGAATTGGACAAGGGAAGGGGGCGGCAGCCCCCCTCTCCTTCCTTCTCTCCACCTCCTCCTTCCCCCTTCTCCTACTCCTACTAGGAAAGGAGAAGTCCTACTCCCGGTGGGAGTAGGACTCCCCCCTTGGCGCGCCCTCCCTGGACGGCCGCCTCCCCCCCTTGCTCCTTTATATACGGAGGCAGGGGGCACCTCTAGACACACAAGTTGATCTATTGATCTACTCCAGTCGTGTGCGGTGCCCCCATCCACCATATTCCACCTCGGTCATATCGTAGCGGTGCTTAGGCGAAGCCCTGCGTCGGTAGCAACATCATCACCGTCACCACGCCATCGTGCAGACGGAACTCTCCCATGAAGCTCTACTGGATCGGAGTTCGCGGGACGTCATCGAGTTGAACGTGTGCTGAACTCGAAGGTGCCGTACGTTCGGTACTTGGATCGATCGGATCGTGAAGACGTACGACTACATCAACCGCATTGTGCTAACGCTTCCGCTTTCGGTCTACGAGGGTACGTGGACGATACTCTCCCCTCTCATTGCTATGCATCACCATGATCATGTGTGTGCGTAGGATTTTTTTTTTTGAAATTACTACGTTCTCCAACACTCCGGTTAATAGGTTAGTCCCAAAAATAATATAAAAGTGTAAAATAAAGCCCATTAACATCCAAAACAGATAATATAATAGCATGGAACAATCAAAAATTATAGATACGTTGGAGACGTATCACTCTTACGAACCACAATCGAAGCTTTAGCATGATCCTTTATTCTAACAGGGAAAGGTGGTTTCTCAATATAAGGAGTAGGAACAACATGATCATTATAAGTGATAGTCTTTTATTCAACTTTAATAGGTGCAACTACTTTTACTTCAATGGGAGGATTATATTTAAACCACTTCTCCTTAGGGAGATCAACATGAGTAGCAAAGGATTCATAGAAAGAAGCTACTATCTTAGAGTCAAGTCCACATTTAGTGCTAAATTCACGGAAAGCATCCATATCCATAAAAGATTTAACACAATCAAACTTAGGTGTTATACCTGACTCCTTACCTTCGTCGAGATCCCAATCTTCAGAGTTGCGTTTAATTCTTTCCAATAAATCGCATTTGAATTCAATAGTCTTCATCATAAAAGAACCAATACAAGAAGTACTGAGCATAGAGCGATCATTGAGAGAAAGCCGAGCATAAATTTTTTGAATAATAATTTCTTTTGGGAGCTCATGATTGGGGCATGAATATAACATTGACTTAAGCCTCCCCCAAGTTTGAGCGATGCTTTCTCCTTCGTGAGGCCAAAAATTATATATATAATTACGATCACGATGAACAAGATGCATAGGATAAAACTTCTGATGAAATTCCAATTTCAATCGGTTGTAGTTCCATGATCCCATATCATCACATAGCCTAAACCATGTCAATGCCTTTCCCTTCAAATATAAAGGGAATAACTTCTTCTTGATAACATCCTCGGGCATACCTACAAGCTTAAATAATCCACAAACTTCATCCACATAGATTAGGTGCAAATCAGGATGTAATGTTCCATCACCTGTGAAAGGATTAGCTAGCAGTTTCTCTATCATGCCCGAAGGAATTTCAAAGTAAACATTTTTAGTAGGTTCAGTAGGTTGAGGAGCAACTCTTTGCTCTACTAGTCGGGGTGAAGATACCCTGAACATGCCCCTCAAAGGATTATGTTCCATAGTAGCAAGTGACAGTAAATTTCAGCACACTATATAACTTTTTCCTTACCAAATTCCACCTACCAAAGGCGCTTCACTCCCCTGTAACGACGCCATAAAAGAATCTTGATGACCCACAAGTATAGGGGATCTATCATAGTCCTTTTGATAAGTAAGAGTGTCGAACCCAACGAGGAGCAGAAGGAAATGATAAGCAGTTTTCAGTAAGGTATTCTCTGCAAGCACTGAAATTATCGGTAACAGATAGTTTTGTGATAAGGTAATTTGTAACGGGTAACAAGTAATAAAAGTAAATAAGGTGCAGCAAGATGGCCCAATCCCTTTTGTAGCAAAGGACAAGCCTGGACAAACTCTTATATAAAGGAAAGCGCTCCCGAGGACACATGGGAATTATCGTCAAGCTAGTTTTCATCACGTTCATATGATTCACGTTCGGTACTTCGATAATTTGATATGTGGGTGGACCGGTGCTTGGGTACTGTCCTTCCTTGGACAAGCATCCCACTTATAATCATCCGCAACTACAACAGAAGTATTAAGGTAAACTTTAACCATTTTATGAAACATATGGATCCAAATCAGCCCCTTACGAAGCAACGCATAAACTAGGCTTTAAGCTTCTGTCACTCTAGCAACCCATCATCTACTTATTACTTCCCAATGCCCTCCTCTAGGCCCAAACAATGGTGAAGTGTCATGTAGTCGATGTTCACATGACACCACTAGAGGAAAGACAACATACATCTCATCAAAATATCGAACGAATACCAAATTCACATGACTACTTATAGCAAGACTTCTCCCATGTCCTTAGGAACAAACGTAACTACTCACAAATCATATTCATGTTCATAATTAGAGGGGTATTAATATGCATAAAGGATCTGAACATATGATCTTCCATGGAATAAACTAACTAGCATCAACTACAAGGAGTAATCAACACTACTAGCAACCCATAGGTACCAATCTGAGGTTTTGAGACAAAGATTGGATACAAGAGATGAACTAGGGTTTGAGATGAGATGGTGCTGGTGAAGATGTTGATGGAGATTGACCCCCTCCCGATGAGAGGATCGTTGGTGATGACGATGGTGATGATTTCCCCCTCCCGGAGGGAAGTTTCCCCAGTAGAACAGCTCCGCCGGAGCCCTAGATTGGTTCCGCCAAGGTTCCGCCTCGTGGCGGCGGAGTTTCGTCCCGTGAGCTTGCTTATGATTTTTTCCAGGACGAAAGACTCCATATAGCCAAAGTGGGCATCAGAGGGTTGCCAGGGGGCCCACGAGGCAGGGGGCACGCCTAGGGGGTAGGGCGCGTCCCCCACCCTCATGGATGGTGGGTGGCCCCCCTCTGGTACTTCTTTCGCCCAATATTTTTTATATATTTTGAAACTTGCTACCGTGAAATTTCAGGACTTTTGGAGTTGTGCAGAATAGGTCTCTAATATTTGCTCCTTTTCCAACCTAGAATTCCAGCTGCCGGCATTCTCCCTCTTCATGTAAACCTTGTAAAATAAGAGAGAATAGGAATAAGTATTGTGACATAATGTGTAATAACAACCCATAATGCGATAAATATCGATATAAAAGCATGATGCAAAATGGACGTATCAACATCTACAACATCGGTTTCATTCCCTTGATCTCTACAACTGTGACTTGCGAAAATTCGTGGACTACCCTAGACTATGGATGTTTGCAAAGGTACTGGGTGAAGACAACATGTCCGCTCTGCGGAGTAGGAACCAATGTTGCCAATCATCATAAAACAACTCTCTTTTATGACAAGAACTAACACCACAACAAGACAAAATCTTCGTCTCGAGTACATGGTCAAGGCGATGTAATTCCCCACTCCTATCGAGAGGAAACCCTATGGATTAGACGTTTGTCACACTTTGAAGTCGTGCCCCTCTTGGGGTCTTCTTCATTTGAGTTGGTATTTGGTGGAGGGGCTTGTGGACGTTGTTTCAAGGTTCATAGTAAGCCTTGCATGACAATTATGAGAATATTTTGATCACAACCATGTTTCGATAGTTGGTTTTCTAGCATTCCCGCTGGGTCTTTATTTTTGTTCCCCTCTAGTGCTATAAAGCCAAAGTTGTCACATCATCGTCTAGGTAGTGGCAATGATAGGTGGCAGGTAATGTTTTTGCATGGTTTTTTTCAATTAACCGAACAAAACTCCTTTTTTAGTTAATATATAAAGTCACGTGGACTTTCGATGAGTGAGTGTAACACCATGATAATTAAGCTACAGTGATCCACTCCTAATGATGCCATGTCATCACAATAATTGTTCCTAAAACTCACCTCGAATGGTGAAGAAGTCGTTTGCTTTTAGCCGTTGGATCATATTGAATGGCAAGCTGAAGTGGAACCTAGTTGTGGTTGAGCTCAAGTTTGGCAGAGGAGTGATGGCTCAAGCTCCAAATTGGGTTGGACGATGTTGTCGTGAAGAATGGAAAAACCACCATGCCAAAGGATTAACCGCCAAGTCATGGGAAACAAGTGCGGGAAGGCACGTTCCTCCCATGACGCCGCGGCTACAAAAATGTCGTCCACATGGACAGACATTTTTCGGCGAGGGAGAGCAAGAAGGGGGAGAGGTACAAGCTCATGTTGGATACACAAAAGGAAAGGATGGAGTGGGACCGGAAGAGGGCGGAGAAGAAACTCGAAATTGAGAGGGAGAATATCGAGTTGGAGAAGCAACAAGCGGTGATCAAATGAGAACTCGAGAAGGCTAAGACATTTGGCGACATAGAGCATGAAAAGGAGAGGTTGCAACTCGCACGGGACGCCGACGATGCGAGGATCATGTTGGCGGACGAAACCCTCTTGGATGAGCATGTGAAGAAGTTGCTTGCGAATAAGAAGAAGGAGATCAATGACCATAGGGAGTACGAGGCGGCAAGGGCGGTTGCAGCCCGGATGCAGGCGGAGCGGAACGAGCAGGACGCATTTTGCTCGGAGCAGAAGCCCGACCAGTGATCCGAGGCCATCCACACGCTCGGACATTGATTTCATTTTGGCATATACGGTTTGTTGAACTATGATTTGTTTTGCTTTTGCTTTTGCTTTGTTTCGAACTTTTAAATTCACAAATTTGTATCGTATGATCGACGTGTATAAATTTAAGAATCAAAATTTAAGATATGTGAATATAGGACACAATATGTAAGGGGCCGGCGGACGCCGTCTACGGACGCGTTCAAAAGCACCCACGGGCATATTAAGGGCCGGATTTGTCAAGTGGAGTGTGGATGCTCTTATATAGAACTTACAAAACCTTGTGATTGGACGCCTCCTCCATGGGCCGGAGAAGAAAGAGCGTGTAGCACGGACGGCGGCCCCACCAACCAGCCGCCGCTCCACTCCCCGTCCGTCACCGTCACCTTCCTCGAGAACCCCAAGCGCAAGAAGCTCTCCTCCCCCTCACCAGGGATCCCAACAGACGGCCCGAGCCCCCTCCAATGCTCCACAGTCCACGGACATGGCCTTCCTCAGAACCCTAAACCCTCTCCTCCGCAGGAACCCCGCCCTCCCGAATCCGAGGCCTCTCTTCTCCCACTACACGCTCTCCGCCCCCTTCCGCGCCGCCGCCCCTCCCGCCCCCGCCCCCTTCGCCGCCGCGGCCGCGGCCGCGCACCCCCGCGTCCTCGGCCGCCCCCGCAGCGGGCCGCTGCTCCCCTCCTCGTCCCCATGGGCGCTCTCGCGGTCCGCCACGCCGTTCACCACCGCCGCCGCTTTCCGCTCGAAGCTCCACAGGGCTCGCGCCATTGCCGGCGGCGGTGCGCAGGCTCTCGCGGACGCGGTGCGGTGGGAGCCCAAGCGGGTCTACGGAGGCGAGGCTGCGGGTCCGGGTGGAGGCGAGAAGTTTCTGAATCTGCCCAATTTGGTGTCGATCGGGCGCATGGCGTCGGGTCCGCTCATTGGATGGTGAGTTCTTACCTTCAGGTGTCACTATGCTATCGGACTGGATGCACTGATATAACTGCTCAAGTTTGATGGTTGGACTCCGTTGATCAAAATGATACTCCTCTGGTGTTTACTTAGTACTGCATTCAGTAGAACTGTCCTCAGTACTCACCTTGTCAATAGTTAGTTAATTTCGACTTTTCGAGGCATGCCAGTTAAATCGAATCAGAAATGTGTGCAGGTTTTAGGCCATACATTACCATGCCCTGTTATTTTTCATAGATAGTTCTGTGCTCGTGCATGAGTACCTCATGAAAGAAATTAGTCTCATGCATACTTGTTGGATTAGCAATTATTTCTGCCCAGACCAGCTATTTAAAATTATGTCGCTATGTGTCTGATGATGTAGGTCCGAATGTGTTAGCCTTAAAGGAATCGAATATTTGATGCTATGTATTGTTGAGGCTTTATGCATGTCTTACAATTGATTGTATTTCAAGTTTTACATAGGCATGGCTGAGTTGCTTTTGTATGTCAAATCTTAAGGAACCGAGAACCCGAAATATTTACATTTCGGAACAGAAGGAGAGGCTGCCAGGCTACAAATTGAGACAGGATATTAAATACGATGTGTGAAATTGTTAGTTGTCACCAAGGTTGCGGAGCTTGTAGTCAAAACATGTTAACCAATCATTGAACCTTTCTTCATGTTCTCTTTGGTCATGTAAATACATGTTTGACCAGGCAGCTTTGAACCATGTCAGACAAAAGATACTGAAATGTTTTGTTCTGTGTCTATGTGACATGACATTTACATAAAGGGCTGAGTAAACCTTTTGTTTGTTCTTCACATTAGAATCAGATGTATTGCTTAACCAGCACTGCGTGTCAGTGTCAAATCTGAAGAAGTTGCCAGGCTGTAGGCTTATCATTCCATACTTCAACAGTGCACCATCCTCCTCTTAGTTTTTGTGTTGTTTTGCTTCATCACAGGAGGTCTAAAATTGGGGTTAATGTCTAATTAGCTTTTTTGGATGTTCTAACAGTGTTTTCGAATTATTCAGTCTCTAGGTATCAGAGCATGCAATTGCTGTCAAATAAAGTATATATGTTTGATTAATTTGCGGTTTTGGATATGTTGTCTTGCCACATAATATTTTAGACATATAGGGCCATGATTATATATATTTTTCCTATCTACGGTTCTGGTTCTGATTATCTACATATGCTATGTAGGATGATTATGAATGAATGGTATCTTCCTGCTTTTGGCACATTAGCTTTGTCTGGTGCAAGTGATTGGGTAAGATTACACCCTTCTAATATTTTTACCATACTAACACCGTATGTTAAAAACCTTACTCATCATTTATTCTCTGACAATAGTTGGATGGTTTTTTAGCAAGAAAGATGGGCATCAATTCTGTAATTGGTTCATATCTGGACCCATTGGCTGACAAGGTTCAAACTTCAAATCAATATTTATAAACTTTATGTTTCTTTATATAAAATTATATGTGTGCTGTTAAGCTGACCTGCAGTATTTGTTGTGTTGCTTAGGTGTTGATTTGCTGTGTTGCTGTAGCAATGGTTGAGAGGGAGCTCTTACATCGTGAGTAGCTCAACACATATTCTCTTCATTTTTGTATCTTTGCTACACAGCTTCCTTGCATCCCCGTGTATAATGTCAATCCCAACCAGAGACATTGTGTGATACTCTGAATGTCTAAAACCATTCACCAGCTTCATCTAAGTAAAAATACAGTGATGGTGATTGCTGATAGCTCATTATATTGTCCTGCTATTCTTGCCCTTAACTGAATAATTTGACAAATCAATCACTGTTGTTGCACTTTGATTGCTCTGCTTGAAGCTGGCCTTGTTGGCCTGGTGGTTGCAAGAGACTTTCTCCTGGTGGGTGGGGCTTTCTACAAACGAGCATCCAGCCTGGGATGGAAGGTACTACTTACACAAAATTAGGTATATATTTGAAGTGTTCAAATGAATACTCACCCTGATTATCCTCGCGCCAGTGGAATAGTTGGTCAGACTTTTGTAATTTGGACGCAATTCAGCGTGAGAAGGTTCAACCTCTTTTCATCAGCAAGGTATGTCACTATGTTCTCACATTATTTGATCCTGTGGAGCTTTGACACACATGACAATAATTTTTTAATGCAGGTAAATACAGTATTTCAGTTGATGTTGGTTGCTGGCGCACTCCTTCAGCCAGAATTCGGCACAGAGGAGACTCAGAATTATATTACATACTTGGGGTAATCTTTTTTTCAAACTTTTTGTCTGCCCTGGTGTTTGTAGTTTGGTGAAATGGTGTTTTTTATATGAAATTATACTTATACGTTGAACCAGTCAAACCACTATTTATCTGTCATAACTCAGAAGCATCTCCTATGTGAATTTGATAATTTCAAGAAAATAATACTGAAACAGAAGAATACTTGAACATCAATAATTGATGATTGTAAAAAAACATAGTTTATATAAAACATTGTGCTTGCAGTGTTTCTTGCTAAATATTTTGTTTTGTAACTGCAGTTGGCTGGTTGCTACTACTACAATGGCATCCACAGTAGGTTATGGTGTGAAATACTATCAGTTAAGACCGAGGACATGATGACAGCTGTTGCCTGCATTTTTGTTAATTACCAGCCAGATTACGATTGGTGAATCCAGCAATTAGTTGTGAAACTCAATTGTTTCCATGGACCATCCAAATTTGAAGAAATGGAAGGGTTGTGCAGTTTCTAAAAATGAAAGCTGCAGATGTTTGCTGTATTAGGACCTCTCCCAAGTAGCCATTAGTCTAGTTCCTTACACATGGGGTCACTGACTAGAATATAAAGCTGTAGAATTTGTTGTATTTTTTGCTTAAGAATGGTCAGCAAATTACTGGTGGGCAAACCGCATGCCAGTGTACATATTCTTGCAGCTCTGTACTAATGTTGAGTACAGACTAGAGAGGTTGGCTAGTCTTGAGACGTCAGCGGTTGAAGTCTATAAATTCTCTCATATTCCAAAGGATTTAGTTGAGTCGTTTTAACCCCTGCAAACGGTGAAATGTATAAACTCATTTTCTATGTCCCTGTATTGTACTGTACTCGCCGGGTCAAAATGCAGTAGTGGATAGATCCGGTTGAACCAGCTGATTACTGGTCCAAATCGAGTGGATCAAGGCATTATTTGCTTCTTAAGCTTTGTTCCTAGAATCATGTCGGGCTGGGGCGAGCAAGTTGGAAGCCAAAATGAGCGCCTGCCAGTCATAACCATTTTTCGATACTCAAGTTGAGTTCATTCTCATCGATGGGTTCAATAAACGAGCCATAGTTCGTGGGAGGAGGATATGTTATTTCTATCGGAGTTGCTATGGGTTACTTCTTCCGTTTCACAATGTAGTGCATATGGTTTTTTAGAAAGTCAAACCACACAAACTTTGACCAAATTTTGTAACATCCCAAATTTTCAATTTGGAATGTTATACATAGGTCATTCATGCATATCATTTTCTGTTGCATTCTGTTTCGTGATCCTCAAAATTCTAAGCAACTCAAGGACCCTCGGAGAGAGTTAGGGATTTCACTGTTTTCATATTTGAGTTTAATCAAATATCGAAACGAGGATCATTTGTTTTATTATTTTTCTCTCCAAAATATTTTCATACTAAAAGATATGAGAGGAGATAATATGACTTCTCCAAAATAAATGAAATGTTGGAGCAAAATATTAAAATCAAACATTTGATTTTATTCGGATTTTATTGCTATTTTATTTGCATAGGAAAAATATGTGTTTTTCAAAATTGCATTTTAGGCCCAAATAAATGTTCACCTTGTTCGGCATATTTTTAGAGGACGGGGAAAATTTATTTCGGGATTTTTGTAGTCCGTTTAGTATTTCTTTTCTTTCTTTTTCTGCACAACGGATTTTTTTAAAAAAAGTCAAACCGACTCTGGGCCGTACCCGAGTGGGACTCCGCCCGGAGGGGCTTTATAAGCCGGGCCCCCCCTGCCCGCCGAAGCCCACCAGCCACCGAAGCCCACCCGCGCCGCCGAAACCCTAGCGCCGCCGCCGCCGCGTGCCGCCGCCGTCGCCTCGCCGACCTCGCCGGAGGTAGTCGCCGCCGCCGCCTCGGTTTTCGCGAGAAAACCGATCGTTTTTTTGAAACCCTAGATCCGTTTTTTTAGATCCGGTTGGTTTAGTTATATAGCGGACGTTTGTCCGTACGTTTGTTTTAACGAACGGTTTTTGCCCGTTAGCCGCAGACAGCGAACGTTCGTTCGTTAGCCTGTTCGTCCGTTTTCTTTTTCTCGGGTTTTCACGATTATTTTCGATCGTGATTTCTGATCCGATTTTCGTTTTAGTTTATCTTTTCGCTCGTTTATCGGAATCAGGCGATTCAAGCGCCTAGATCTTCGTCTCGAAGCCCTCTTTCTGTTTAACCAACTTGAACAAGATTTTGGTACTGTAAAATTTGAGTTTAGTTCAGATTAGTAATCGGATCTTGTTTCTCTCGCAGTTTGAGTTTCGTTGCTCCGTTTGATTTGATTCTTTTTGCAAACCGGAGTTCTTAAGTTGAACTTTCTGGTTAGATCTTCTTAGTTGAGTTTTACCCGTGCATCTTTGCTTGATTGCTTATGTATGATATTGTTTTTTTGTGATAGAACACCCGGAGTGCGAAGCGTGGTACTACGAGTCTCTAGGTTTTGCGAATCGTCAGCAAGGCAAGTAACACATTGATCATACTCTTCTCATACCCTGTTTTTATGCATTAGTTCCAACCCTCAAACATTGCATGGTTAGGATCTGAATAACTTGTGGGTTTGTGAAAGTGCTAATGGCACTTAAGTTATATTTTGGTGTGATGACAATGTGGTTAGTTGAACTAATATCGGTTGCTAAAGTTTATCTCAGGTTATTGGTTCTAAGTGCCCGCGATGGAGATGTGCGACCCCCATTTCAAAAAGGACAAAGGCGTGGTCTTTCGACGCTTCGAAGGTTTAGTTTTGGTTTGCTTCGAGTCGTAGGAAAGACCGCACTATTAAGAGGGGTTTGTGTGGATAAATATTGTGTGGGAATGCCTTTACCGAGCCTTACTCTCTTACCCTTCCCACTCCAACCACCTCATATGAACCTAGTGTGTGTGTTGTGGTACTCAGAAAGTTGCAATAGTAAGTTACTCGGTACCCCGTGCGCACGGGGTCTTTTGACCCCCGTGCGCACGGGGTACTGCGTAACTCTCTGGGTACCCCGTGCGCACGGGGTCTTTTGACCCCCGTGCGCACGGGGTACTGCGTAACTCTTTGGATACCCCGTGCGCACGGGGCTGACTTAGCCCGTGCGCACGGGGTCCAACGGACAGAAATCCCCACCCTCACATGAACACTATAAAAAGGCCCTTCTTCCTCCTCCAACCCCCAACCCTAATGTCTTGTTGAGCTTCACCATTGCTACACCCCATTTTGCTCAATACTCTCAATCCCTCCACCCAAACTTGTTGAAACTTTGGGGATTGGGAGAGCAAGACCCAATCTACAACTTAACCAAACCAAATCGCGTTCCCCGCAACATTTCTTCCCCATTGACTTGTTACTCTTGGAGCTTGGGCTCCTAGGCGGTTAGAAGTTCCTCCGAAAGCTTCCTTGCTTGTGGTGTGCTCCGGAGAAGTTTGTAAAGGTGTGGTGGTCGCCTTCAAGACCAACCCCGAGTGGTTCGAGGCTCATCCGTTGGGGGTGACTCGAAGGAGAATACGGTGAGCCTTTGGTGGCATTCCGCAAGCTTTGGCTCTGGCACCGCTCCAAATGGAGATTAGCTCTTCCCCAAGGAAGAGTGAACTTCGGGTTAAAATCCGCGTCCTCGTCTCTCTTGTGGTTAATCCTTTCCCGCACCTTTCTTAGTTGTTGTATGCTTGTTGGCTTGCTAAGTAGTTTGTTGCCTAGCTTTTCTTCTTGGAGCTTGCTTGTCATATAGGTTGCATTCACCTAGTTGCATATCTTGTGAACTCTTTTATCCACTAAGCCTTAAAATCTACAAGAAAGATTAAAATTTGTAGTCTCCTATTCACCCCCCCTCTAGTCGACCGTATCAATCATTTCAATTGGTATCAGAGCCTCGTGCTCTAATATAAGGTTTTACAACCTTAGAGGATATGGTCGATCTAGGGAATGAGGGAGGTGGCCTACCCGTTGCGGGGGATGGTCAAAACCAACCCCCCATCACGACTGAGACACTTGGTGCTCCGGTCGTTGCTCCTGCTGCTACTACTAACCCGAATGTCCCCTTGACCGCGGTCGATCTTCTTTCAATGTTTGCGGACCTCAAAGTATCTATGTTGAAAGAGGTTTGTGCCTCGGTCAAGGAGGAAATTGATGCTCGCCTAAAGCCATCAACGTCCGCATCAAACTTGTTTAACCCAAATGAGGTTCATGATGCGGATGACTCGAGGGAACCTCTTGCTTCCCCGGCTCATACTCAAGTTCCCCAGTACAATGCCGTGGAACCCTTTTACTCTCCTCAACCCTTGCAACATCCCCGCATTAATCCTGTTGGGCCTCCGCCCCCTTTGAAAGCTAATGCGTTTGCTAAGTGGAAGCTAGATATGGAGTCTCACATGCGCAGTGCTTCAACTCAATTGTGGTGGATTGTGGTCAATGGATTCAACCCCAAGGACCCAAATGAATCTCACTCCAAGGGAAGCAGTTGACGATCAACTCAATGCTACTGCACACAACATGCTTCGCAATGCAGTGACTGAAGACTATAGTGATTCCATTGCTCTTCTCAGAACTGCAAAGGAAATTTGGGATTGCCTTGAGGAGGCTCTTGAAGGAGATGAAGCAATTCGAAGATCTCAGTTGGCCTTGCTCAAACAAGAGGTCAATCTCTTTGTGAGGAATGAGGGTGAGTCCGCAGAAGAGGTTTACCGAAGGTTGAAGTCCATTGTGCTCAACTTGAGAACCTTTGGGTGCACTTGGGCAAATGATGAATTCATCAAGGACAAGTTCATAGATGCTATGGTTCTCACAAAACATACCATGGTCATGATGGTTCATCAACGTCCGGACTATCACAAGTTGACTTCGGCTCAAGTTGTTTCCACCTTCTCTACCTATGTTCTTTTGGAAACCAAGTCCAAGAAAACATTTGCAATAGCTCAAGCAACCAAGAACTCCAATCTTGCCTTGAAGGACAAGAAAGTGATGAGCCAACCCTCAAGGGAGGAAGAAGTGAGTGAAGAGATATGTGAGGAGGATAATGATACCTCGTGCCCGGCAAATGATTTTGCAGAAGACTTGGCTCTCTTAGTCAAGAAGTACTCCGGGACCATGGCAAACAAAGGAAGAAATCTTCAATGAAGATCTTTTGGACGAAGGAAATGCTACAATTGTGATAGCCCAAGACACTTTGTTCATGATTGTCCATATGAAAGACGTGAAGACAAGTCCGAGAAGCTTGTGCTTAAGAAGAAGAAGTTCACCAAGTTTGCAAAGAGGAAGGATGACAAGGCCCTTGTTCATGAAGAATACATGTCTGGAGATGAAGATGACGGTGATGATGATCAAGTGGGCACGGCCGCCTTCGCCATGCATGCCACTACCTCCTCCTCCACCACCGGCCTCTTCGACTCTCCAAACGAGGACAAGACATTCACTCATCGATGCCTCATGGCCAAAGAGGTAAAAACAAAGTCCAAACCCAAGAGACCCGACAACTACACTCCCAATGTCTCATGTGAGATAGTGGAGGATAAGTGTGAGGAGGGTGTGGATAATGATGAGGAATCCTTAATGGCTTTCATGAAAACTCTTCATGGTGAAGCTCGTGCATTTTGGTGATCTCCTTAAGTCACTCGCCGAACGCGATGACTTTATTGAGAACGTTGAGAACCTCCTTATAGAGGAAAAAGAGAGAGTTGATCTCCTCGAGCATGAACTTAATGAAGAGAGTGTCATGAGAGCATCACTTGAGGAAGCCTTATCTGCTCATCAAATTGACTTTGTTAAAACCAACGATGCTTTGCAACTTGCTCTTGAGAATAAAGATGCTCTTAACGTTAGAGTTGAAAAATTTCTAGTTGACCATACAAGACTTGTTGAGGAGCATGAGTTCCTTGTGATTAGTTCCAAGGTTGTCAAAGGTGACCTCATTGCTCTCACCGAGTCTTATGCTCAATTAAAAGCTACAACCATTAAGGCTCTCACTTCCGTACCTCATATTGATTTAAATGATGATGCTTGTACGACTAACTTTGCTCATGATTGCACCTCCCTTCAAGAGGAAAATAAGAAGTTGAAAGCTCAGATTGATAAAGGGCTTGTATCATGCATCCAAGGGGAGAAAAACCTAAACGATCTCTTGAGAAACCAAAAGGAGTGTGTTGCCAAGGAGGGAGTTGGGTTTAATCCCGCATCTAAGAGTGGTAAGAACAAGAAGAAGAAGAAGAAGAAGAAGAAGAAGAAGAAGAACAAGAACAAGAAGATCGGTCCGACTCCTTCCCCTCCCCAATAGGTAGTGTTTGTGTAAGAAGGGCACAAGGAGAAGGAAATGAAGGGTGTTAGGAATGGTAAGGCCATTAGGGACAAGGCTATTCCCAAGAATTTTGTAGGCAAGAACAATCCATCATATGTTCTCATGAGAGGAGATGATGGCTATACCTTTGCAAAATTTGTTGGAACTAACTATGATGATTATGCTTGGACTATTTGGGTTCCCAAGACCCTTGTTGCTAACTCACCAGGACCCATTGCAAAATGGGTACCTATAACCAAAGCTTGATTATTGTAGGACTATGTCTCCGGTGGAACTCAATGGGTGATCGACAGTGGATGCACCAATCATATGACCGGAGAAAGGGAGATGCTTGTGGAGTTCGTTGATTCACTCAAGGCCTCTTCAAACATCTCCTTCGGTGACAATAGCAAGGGAAAGGTATTGGGTTTGGGCAAGGTGGTAATCTCTAATGATTCATCTCTTGCAAATGTCATGCTTGTCCAATCCCTTCACTACAATTTACTTTCAACTATTCAGTTGGCTCGTGCCAGATATGATTCACATTTTGGTGAATTCCATGTGACCGTCTTTAAGAGGAGCAATCTCAAAGTGGTCTTTGTTGGGCATGTTGAATACAACCTTTACGTGGTTGATTTCTCGAAAGAGAAAACTCATCTTGCAACATGCCTAATGGCCAAGGCCGACGTGGGGTGGCTATGGCACCGTAGGCTAGCCCACGTGGGCATGAGAAATTTACAACCTCTCTTAAAGGGGGAGCACATTCTTGGACTAACCAATGTGTGTTTTGCCAAAGATCATCCTTGTAGTGCTTGCATTGCCGGAAAGCTTAATTAAAAAGTTCATAAAGTGAAGACTATCATCACCACCTTGAGGCCCCTCGAGCTTATCCATTTGGATCTATTTGGGCCTCCAACATATGATAGTTTGGGAGGAAGGAGATATTGCCTTGTCATTATTGATGACTTCACAAGATATACTTGGGTGTTCTTTCTCAAGATAAAGATGAAACTCAAGAAACCTTCATCAACTTTGCCAAAGAAGCTCAACGTCAACATAACTGTGAGATCAAGGCAATCCGAAGTGACAATGGCACCGAGTTCAAAAACTATACAATGGATGAATTCTTGAGTGAAGAGGGGATAAAGCACCAATATGCCGCACCATATACTCCCCAACAAAATGGTGTTGCGGAGAGGAAGAATCAGACTCTTATTGAGATGGCTAGGACCATGCTTGATGAGTACAAATCACCATACAAGCTTTGGGCAGAAGCCATCAACACCGCGTTCCATGCTTCAAACCGGCTTTATCTTCGCAAGCTCAAGAACAAGACCCCTTATGAGCTCCTAATTGGGAGAAAGCCCAACGTCAAATACTTCCGGGTGTTTGGTTTTAAGTGTTTCATTTTAAACAAAAAATCCCGGTTAGCTAAATTTGAGTCTAGAACTTATGAGGGCATATTTGTTGGATATGCATCAAACTCTCATGCTTACCGAGTTCTCAATAAATCCACCGGATGCATTGAGGAAATGGTAAATGTGGAGTTTGATGAAGATAACGGCTCCCGCATGGAGCAAATTGTTCCTAGTGTTGTAGGTGATGAGTCTCCTTCACAAACTATAAGGACAATGGGGATAGGCCACAATCTCCCACAAGAAACACCCCATGTCCAAGTAGAAGAAGAAGGAGTAAGAGCCCCTCTTGAGGATTTTCCACAAGGGAAGTCATCACTGACACCACTTGTACAAGATGCCTTGGGAAGTAATGAACCTATCCAAGAACAAGACCCTCATATTCCTGAGCAAGATCAAGAGCAAACTCTTCCGAATAATGAAGAACCAACCGTTGAGGCTCAAGATCAAGCTCAAAGTCATGATCAAGATCTAGATCAACCCCAACCACAGGTGTCTTCATCGTCATCACTTCCTACTGAGCAAGAACGTGTGGTTGCAAAGAGAAGAGTGTCTCCAAGGCTAAAGCAATCTCAAGGGCAAGCTTCTTCATCAAGTCCAAAATCAAGTGAAGAAGAGCTTGACCGCAAAGAGCAAAAAGTGGACGCCAAGCTAAAACATCTTCAACACCTCACCGAGAACATCTACGAAAGCATCAAAAAGGGGGTAACTACTCGTAGACGTTTGGCAAAATTTTGTGAACATCACTCGTTTGTCTCTTGTGTTGAACCCCTTAAGGTGGAAGATGCCCTTGACGATCCGGATTGGATAGATGCCATGCATGAAGAACTCAACAACTTCACACGCAACAAAGTGTGGACCCTTATAGAACGAACCAAGGAATTTCATAATGTCATTGGAACAAAGTGGATTTTCAAGAACAAACAAGATGAATATGGACAAGTAATAAGAAACAAGGCAAGGTTAGTGGCACAAGGTTTCACCCAAGTTGAAGGTTTGGACTTTGGTGAAAATTTTGCCCCCGTTGCCCGTTTCGAATCCATTCGCATCTTGCTTGCCTATGCCTCTCATCATGATTTCAAATTATATCAAATGGATGTTAAGAGTGCATTTCTTAATGGTCCTCTTAAGGAGTTGATGTATGTCAAGCAACCTCCCGGTTTTGAAGACCCCGATCATCCCTCTCACGTTTATGAACTCCATAAGGTACTCTATGGACTCAAACAAGCACCTCGTGCTTGGTATGATCACCTTACGGCGTTCCTAAGTGAGAAGGGGTTCCAGATTGGGGTAATAGATTCCACTCAGAGGGTAAAAGGAGAGTTGTTTGTCTGCCAAATATATGTTGATGATATTATCTTTGGGTCAACTAACCATGCTATTAACGTTGAGTTTGAGAATCTTATGACTAAGGAATTTGCGATAAGCATGATGGGAGAGTTGAAGTTCTTTCTCGGGTTTCAAGTGAAGCAATTTAGAGGCGGAACCTTCATCAATCAATCTCGTTATATCCAAGACATGCTCAAGAGATTCAAAATGCAAGAAGTCAAGCCAATGAAGACACCCATGGCCACAAATGGTCAACTTCATCTTGATCCAAATGGTAAAGAAGTGGATCAAAAGGTATATTGCTCTATGATCAGTTCCTTGCTTTACCTTTGTGCATCTAGGCCAGATATTATGTTAAGTGTGTGTATGTGTGCAAGATTTCAATCCGCTCCTAAGGAGAGCCACTATTCGGCAGTGAAAAGGATCCTTCGATATTTGGTTCATACCCCAAACTTGGGCCTTTGGTATCCCAAGGGATCATCATTTGAGTTAATGGGTTACTCGGATTCGGATTAGGCCGAAGACAAGGTTGATTGCAAGTCCACATCCGGCTCATGTCAATTCCTAGGGAGTTCGTTGGTAAGTTGGTCTTCAAAGAAGCAAAATTGTATATCTCTCTCCACAGCTGAAGCCGAGTATATTGCTGCCGGAAGTTGTTGTGCCCAATTACTATGGATGAGGCAAACTTTGATGGATTACGGTGTCAAATGTGACAAAGTGCCTCTTTGGTGTGACAATGCAAGATCGTCGAGAATCTGGTTCAACATAGCAAGACCAAGCATATTGAGATTCGTCATCATTTCATTAGAGATCATGTGGCCAAGGGAAACATTGAGTTACTCCATGTCAACACCGAGAATCAACTAGCAGACATCTTCACCAAGCCCCTTGATGAAGCAAGATTCCGCGAGTTAAGGCATGAGCTAAATATCGTGGATATTAGTAACTTCGGATGAAACTCTTGCTTGCACACACATACTCATGTACTATCTTGCTTAGATGTAGGCACATGTCTAGGGGGAGCTAGCTCAACTCATGAGCTATCTTATCCTAGAAGTGCATAAAACAAACACAATCTTTCACATAAGCCACTTTAGGTGGTACTTGTGCTTCAAAGATGAGTATTGGTCTTGGGCCCAAGGTTCATATCTTCGCGGTGCCATACCAAGTAAACTCAAAGATGGTGGCCTCGGCCACCGCCCTCTCTTGAGGGTTTTTGTCCGTGTTTGTTTCGTGTGCGTGGTGTGGTGTTTCTTTTCTTTTTTTGGTTGGTTCTCCTCGCTTCTTTTTGGTACAAGTGCTCCACATATACCCTTTCCATAGTGATAGGACTTTCCTCGCGGCGTGTTCAGAAACGTAGACCGAGTGCCTTGTGAAGTAGGGGTAAGAGTATACACTCAGCCCTGTATTTAAAAATCCACTCATGTCAAAGTTCCTGAATACCCCGTGCGCACGGGCCTGTACCGTGGCCACGGGGCCCCCGTGCCCACGGGCTCTGTACCATGCGCACGGGACCCCCATGCGCACGGGGCTCACTTAGCCCGTGCGCACGGGGTCTGCGGTTTCTGGTCCTGAAGAGGTGGGGCGTGGGGGGGCTCAGGTTCATTCCCACCCATTCGCCCCTCAACTCCCTAGGAAGCCTCCAGCGCCGCCGCCGCCTCCACTCGCCGGAGCTCCTCCGGGCCTTGTCGGAGTTCTTCCTCTGTGGATCTGGATCCTGATGGGGTCCTCCTCCGGTTGGTCCTCTCCTCTTGTTCCATCTCCTTGAGTTCCCCTCTTTTGTTCTAGCTTTAGGGTTTCTTTGCTCCCTAGATTCGTTTGGCCTCAACTAGTTTGTAGATAGAAGTCTAGTGAGTAGATCCATTGGTCCCTCTGCTGCACCCACTCCCGGAGCCCTTTCTGGTAGTGGCCGCCGCTGGGAGACCCCTGTGTCCACGGGGTGTTTGACCCCCATGCGCACGGGGCCCCGTGCCCACGGTCCTGTACCGTGCGCACGGGCTATCCAGGAACTATTGCCTAGCCTTTTGTCTATCTACTTGCCATCTATCTTGCACTTGTACTCATTTGTGCCTTGTGCTTTGTGTTGTTGGTTTTGTGTGTGTGTTTCAGACTCCGCTGACAAGAGGTCTGAGCTTTGTCGCAAGCGTGCAAAAGGAGGATCAAAAGACTTCACCATTGCTCGTCGTCAGCCATCTGAAGGCATGGGTCAGGGGTCTGGGACAGGTCAGGGCCGTGCTTGACGTTCAGCCTCAAAGCGGCCCATTGTTGAGGCTTCCGATGAATCTGAGGAAGAATATGACTCACAATATGATGACATAGAAGAAGAAGAGGATCGTGGTGAGGAATATGAAGAAGATGATCGTGATGAGGAAGATGAAGAAGAGGAAGAGGAGTCTAGTCCGGAGGAAGTCACTCCGGGCAGGCGTGACCTCCGGAATATGCCTCTTGTCATGTGGACCAAGCCAGAGATCTGGGCTGAGAGACATAACCATCCGTATGTTGCGGCCACGAGTATGGGAATGGATCCCCGTTTCAAGAATGGGTTTCAGCAAAGAATCTATCATGAGCTTCTTATGACCAAGTCAAGCAAGTCAACACCGAGAGTTTGCGCGACAATGATCATCTGTATCCCGGTGTGTACTCCGCTCTTGGACGACTGGGTCTGATTCCGTTTGTCACTTTCAACCACCCCTACAATGAAGATCTAGTGATGCAGTTCTTTGCCACTCTGTACTTCTCCAATGATTCTGCTCGCACCCTCACATTGATGTCCGGAACGTATCAGTGCTCAGCTCCTATGGCAAAGTTCTCCGAGATCATTCCCTACCCATTCATGCATGAAGAGACTGTTTCTGATGAGTTTGGCATTGTTCGGGAAAGTGGGCAGCGCACTAAGGATGAGTTTGCCTTTGCTTACAAACAAGAGAATTCGTTTGTCACTGGGTCAATCAAAGACCTCTTGCCCCTCTATGACACCATGCTCCATATCCTGCGGTATACTCTCACTCCAAAGGCCGGGGATTCCCATAACATTTGGAGCTCCATGCTTGATGTCTTTGTGTATCTTCATCAGAAAAAGAAAGTGGATGTTCTGGATTTCATGTACTACGAGCTGCGTCAGTGTGTACAAGAGAACAAGTCTTTGATCTATGCTCCGTTCATACATGCGTTGATTGAGACCGTCTGTCCAGCAAAGTACATTGCTAGCTTCAAGATTGTTGTTCCCAAGCGCAACTCCAACTGGACCCCAGCTACTCCTGCTCCCTATGTGCCCGTCAAGAATGGGCGCAACCCTAGGCCTGAGGATCGTGCTACTTACACTCCAGGCATGTCCTCTACTGCACGGATCCCTCGTGGTAAGGCCAAGTTTGTTGGCTTTGAGGCCATCTTTTCCAAAGGAGAGAAGAAGTCGCTGTTCAAGACCTTGAGCAACATGTTCAAGATGTGTCGGTCGATTTAGCGTCGTCAGATCAAGGAAAACAACAAGGAGAAGCTTGTTCGGCGTGAGCAGAAGGCAGCAAGGGCTACTGCTGGTGAGGAGGTCGGTCCAGGTTCTGAGGACGTCGACAGTGAGGCCACTGCTCGGTCTTTCCCAATGGCTGGGTGGCGTTTTGATGATGATGATGATGATGCCTCGAGTGCTCCTCCTCTTGTCTAGTGGGTCTCGTGCTGCCATTTGTCTCCTTTTTGTTGTCTTGATGACAAAGGGGGAGAAGTGGTGTGTGTGGTGGTGTGTTAGTGGGTGTGTTGAGATCTCAAGCCTCGTGTTTCTCGCTGTTGGTTGGTTTTAGTTGGCTTGAGATACTCTTATTTCCTTTCCTCTGTGTGGCTGTGAGCCTCTAGCGTTATTGTGAGACTCTAGCTTTATTATTGAACCTTGCTATTATCCTCTTATGCTTATTGGGGTCTCACATTATTTGCTCACCACACTGTGTCATGAGATCTAGGCACCGTTATAGGTTTATTTTGATGTATCTCATGACTTTTCAATAATGATCTTGGTCGAACCTCCTATGGGTGTACTAGATGCATTCTTGTTTTCGGGCACACATATAGGGGGAGCTATCATGATCATTATTTATTCCATGGCTTTCTATCTGTTTATCCTCTTTGCCATGCTCTAACCACATTGTCATCAATGCACCAAAAAGGGGGAGATTGAAAGTGCTAAGGGCACTTAAGCTATATTTTGGTGTGATGATAATGTGGTTAGTTGAACTAATATCGGTTGCTAAAGTTTATCTTAGGTTATTGGTTCTAAGTGCCCGCGATGGAGATGTGCGACCCCCCATTTCAAAAAGGACAAAGGCATGGTCTTTCGACGCTTCGAAGGTTTAGTTTTGGTTTGCTTTGAGTCGTAGGAAAGACCGCACTATTAAGAGGGGTCTGTGTGGATAAATGTTGTGTGGGAATGCCTTTACAAAGCCTTACTCTCTTACCCTTCCCACTCCAACCACCTCATATGAACCTAGTGTGTGTGTTGTGGTACTCAGAAAGTTGCAATAGTAAGTTACTGGGTACCCCGTGCGCACGGGGTCTTTTGACCCCCGTGCGCACGGGGGACTGGGTAACTCTCTGGGTACCCCGTGCGCACAGGGTCTTTTGACCCCCGTGCGCACGGGGTACTGCGTAACTCTCTGGATACCCCGTGCGCACGGGGGACTGGGTAACTCTCTGGGTACCCCGTGCGCACGGGGTCTTTTGACCCCCGTGCGCACGGGGTACTGCGTAACTCTCTGGATACCCCGTGCGCACGGGGTCTTTTGACCCCTGTGCGCACGGGGTGGTGCGATTGTCTTTGGATACCCCGTGCACACGGGGCTGACTTAGCCCGTGCGCACGGGGTCCAACGGGCAGAAATCCCCACCCTCACATGAACACTATAAAAAGGCCCTTCTTCCTCCTCCAACCCCCAACCCTAATGTCTTGTTGAGCTCCACCATTGCTACACCCCATTTTGCTCAATACTCTCAATCCCTCCACCCAAACTTGTTGAAACTTTGGGGATTGGGAGAGCAAGACCCGATCTACAACTTGACCAAACCAAATCGCGTTCCCCGCAACATTTCTTCCCCATTGACTTGTTACTCTTGGAGCTTGGGCTCCTAGGCGGTTAGAGGTTCCTCCGGAAGCTTCCTTGCTTGTGGTGTGCTCCGGAGAAGTTTGTAAAGGTGTGGTGGTCGCCTTCAAGACCAACCCCGAGTGGTTCGAGGCTCATCCGTTGGGGGTGACTCGAAGGAGAATACGATGAGCCTTTGGTGGCATTCCACAAGCTTTGGCTCCGGCACCGCTCCAAACGGAGATTAGCTCTTCCCCAAGGAAGAGTGAACTTCGGGTTAAAATTCGCGTCCTCGTCTCTCTTGTGGTTAATCCTTTCCCGCACCTTTTTTAGTTGTTGTATGCTTGTTGGCTTGCTAAGTAGTTTGTTGCCTAGCTTTTCTTCTTGGAGCTTGCTTGTCATATAGGTTGCCTTCACCTAGTTGCATATCTAGTGAACTCTTTTATCCGCTAAGCCTTAAAATCTACAAGAAATATTAAAATTTGTAGTCTCCTATTCACCCCCCCTCTAGTCGACCGTATCGATCCTTTCAGTTTGGGAAGTAGATGATGAGGTAGAACCTATTACGTGTTTCATTATCAAACCCTCGGGAGTTACTTCTATGTTGCTTATATTGCTATGCTATGCTCGTAGACGTGGATTGGGTGAGTGTATCCATGACAGATGTGAGATTGTTAATTAATGGTTCAACTTAAGGTGGCAACTTTAATACACGTCTGGGTGGATTGCTTGTTTGGGCACCTGGAGAATCCAGTGTTGTCCTAGGATATCCCGGAGTACCCGTGTGATTTTCCTACAGTCCGCCACCCAGGCTCAAAGGGATCATAAGACTATTCATGCTAGAAACTTCAGCGTGCAGCCACAAGCCATTATGGGCTCTAGCATAGTATGAGTAGGTTGTGTGACCTCTTTCAGTGGTGGGCTAGCAGATGTAGGAGAAAGTAGGTGTAACTGTCCATCCAGAGTAAAGAGTTAATGCTTCCGAAAGACTGTGTCTCGGTCATCCGTTTCTCAAACATGATGTAGTGCGAGAAATCCAACGGAGGAGATCGAGTCTTGTGGGGAAAAGTGCGCAAATCTCTGCAGAGTGTACAATCTAATCATGGTTAGTTGTGTCCCCGGTTATGGACATCTTGAGTATCTAGTAGTTGGATTATCCTATTGTATCTCATGATCACCCTAATTTAATTGGATGGGGTAATGAATTACTTTAATTGGGATTGAGTTGGAGGAACCTTCTGAATGATGTTTCAACTACCATGATAGTTAAAATAAAACTTATTCCTTTGTTGTAGGGAAAAAATGGCTTTTCACAAAAACATACTCCCTCCATTCCAAAATATAGTGCGCCCGCGCTTCCCGAGGTCCAACTTTGACCATAAATTTAACCAACGAGACTAAAAGTGCGTTATATCGACTAGAGGGGGGGTGAATAGGCGATTTTTATGAATTCTTCACTGAGGAATTTGCAGGTGAGGAAATTCCTTAGCAAAGCACTACTGGCAGCAGAATAAGTACTCAAAAGTAAACATAATAGAACACAAGCATAGTCATCATGATAAAATGAAGACAGGCACAGAGTACAGAAAGCGTAAGCACATGATAACACAGGATGAAGACAAACAGACTGAAGAAATTGAACTGAGGAAATTGAGAAAATCTTCAGTCAAAGTCTTCAAGCACAGATATGAATAAGCACACAACACAGTTATGAGGAAATGAAAGAGTTGAGGAAATAGAACCAGTAAGCTTGGTGAAGACAATGATTTGGTAGACCAGTTCCAACTGATGTCTCAGTTGTACATCTGGTCAGGGCGGCTAGGTATTTAAACCTGAGGACACACAGTCCCAGACACCCAGTCCTGAACACGCAGCTCAGGACACTCAGTCCTCACCGTATTCCCCTTGATCTAAGGTCACACAGACCTCGCCCAATGACTCGTGGTAAGTCTTCAGGTGACTTCCGAACCTTCACAAACTTGGTCACTCGGCGATCCACAATTCCTCTTGGATGCTCTAGACCATGATGCCTAACCGTCTGGAAGAAGCACAATTTTCAAAGGTAACAAGCGTCGGATCCACGCAGGATCAATCTCTTCAGTGATGCTCAATCACTTGGCGTTTATAGGTGTTTGGGTTTGGGTTTTCCTCACTTGATGATTTTCGCTCAAAGTCCTCGGAGGATGGGTTGCTCTCAAATGACAAGTGTTAGTTTCTCTCGGAGCATCCAACCAGCTAGTGGTTTTAGGGGGCGGCTATTTATAGCTTAGGGAGCAGCCCAACATGATAAGACATAAATGCCCTTCAATGATAAGACCGTTAGGTGGATAGATATTTTGGGACAGCTGGCGCATAGCACAACAATGGTCGGAATTTTGAGTGGCGAAATCCTCAGGGCTATCATGTTCCTCACTGTGTAGGCAATCCGCACTGACGAATTCCTAACTCCTCAGTCAGAACAAATTCCTCAGAGACCAAAAGAACTTCGTCTCTGTCACTGAAGAATATGACTGAACTGTATGAGATTTCCAATGGGTTCACTCAAAGGGATTGGTAGGTGTAGGATTTGAGTTGAGCATCACATGGAAATTTTTCCTTAGTATTTCCTCGACCCCCTTTAACAGTACGGTGTTTCCTATGACTCAAGAAAGAGAAAATGAAACTACGAAAACAAAAGTCTTCACGCTTCATGTTCCTCGAATGAATACCAAGTCTTCAAGGTCACACCAATTTCTTCACTTTCAAAGTCTTCAGAAAGTCTTCAGAAATCCAAAGCCTTCAGTCGAAGAACTTCATTTTTAGGGGTTGACTTTCTCTATAAATATCAAACTCCTCATAGACTTATAGACCTCTGTACACCCACAAACGCATTAGTCCCTTAACCTATAAGTCTTCAATACACCAAAATCACTAAGGGGCACTAGATGCACTTACAATCTCCCCCTTTTTGGTGATTGATGACAATATAGGTTAAGTTTTCAACGAGGATAAACATATGAAGTGTAAATACTGATATTGAGGAATTTGATTGCAAGATATAGAAGAACTCCCCCTGAATATGTGCATGGTGAGGTATTTACTTTTGAAGCATTGCACACTTGAAGAGTAGAATCATGGAGATCTCTCCCTATATCTTGTAATTCATACACGCATTTGACATATCACAATGAAGAATTTGAAATGCATGATGAAATATGGTGTCTAATGTAATTCAGCATGCGTGCATTAGCATATATGAGGAATAAGCAAGCAGAAAAACATATCAAAAGTATCATAGCACCATCGGGTTTAAGTTTACAACTCGATCCAATAAAGTCTCAGAAGAACAAGAGTTGTAATTTAACAAAAAAACGCCCATATAGAAAGACCCGCTTGAAGACTAACTCAAAATTCTCCCCCTTTGTCATCAGATGACCAAAAGGATCGAATATGAGGACTAACACCCCTGAAGAATATCAAGTTGATGAAGGAGCGCCAGCGTTGTTGGGGTCGTTTGTTGTGGAAGGGCCTGCCGCAGTGTCGTCCAAGTCTTCGTACTCGTCGGTATCGCGTGATGAAGAATATGAGCTGGACACCAAAGGAACCTTGACCTTCTTGAATTTCTTCGGTGGAGGTGCAGACCAGTCAAAATCTTCCTTGAGACCCATTTTCTTGAGATCTTCTTCACCATACAGATGTGATAGAATGGCCCAGGTGCGGCCGAAAACTTCATGGAGGTAGTAATGGTTTTTCTTCACTGCATTGTGCATAGCAGTCATGTTGTGAAGAAATGAACTAAACTGATGCTTAACCCATTTATGATTTCGATCCACCTTCTGGTGAAGACTAAGAAGAAGCTCACGATCAGTCATCACACGAGGAGCAGTGGCTTGAGGAGTAGACTTGGGTGCATTGGCAGAGTCATGTGTAGAAGAGTCATCATTGGTGGAATAAGATGCAGCTTCGCGAAACTGTCCATCCAATGGACGAATGCCTTCATCTATAACAGCTGGTGCCTTGCCCTTTTCATCAACTGAGGAATAGGTCCGCTTGAGGACTTCAATCGGGGGCAAGTAGCTGAGGTGATTCTGAAAATCAGCTTTGTAGTTGAGTGAAGACCTTGTCCCGAGGAATCTCATAATCCAAGGTGCATAAGGCTTCAACTCAAATGGAGAAAGTGAAACATTTGCTAGAGTCCTCATGAAGAAATCGTGATAATTGACAGGAATGCCATGAATGATATTGAATACCAAATTCTTCATGATGCCAACAATTTCCTCATCAGATGAGTCGTGGCCTTTGATGGGACTCATTGTCCTCGTTAGAATGTGATAGACAGTTCTGGGCACATATAGTAATTCCTTCACGAGGAATTTGGTTCATGGGGCCTGACTTGGCTTCAAAGGTTTCATCAGAACTTGCATGTAGTGATTTGTAAGCTCAGGTTCACTGTAAATGCAATGAGCTTCTTCAAGGGAAGGACTGAGTGGTAAGGCACGAAGCAATTCAGTAGCTGGTGCTGTGTAGTGAGTGTTCTCAGACATCCAGTCCAACACCCATGAATTGACATCTTCAGAATCTCCTGTGATGTGCAACGTCGAATAAAATTGAAGAATCAGTTCTTCATTCCAATCACAGATGTCAGAGGGGGAGAAGAGATTGAAGTATGTCTAGAGGGGGGGTGATTAGACTACTTGACCAAATAAAAACTTAACCTTTTCCCAATTTTAGTTCTTGGCAGATTTTAGCTAATTTAGGACAAGTCAAGCAATCATCACATAATTCAAGCAAGCATGCAAAGAGTATATAGGCAGCGGAAAGTAAAGCATGCAACTTGCAAGAATGTAAAGGGAAGGGTTTGGAAAATTCAAACGCAATTGGAGACACGGATGTTTTTCCCGTGGTTTGGATAGGTGGTGCTATCCTACATCCACGTTGATGGAGACTTCAACCCACGAAGGGTAACGGTTGCGCGAGTCCACACATGGCTCCACCCAAGGGTAACGGTTGCGCGAGTCCACACAGAGCTCCACCCATGAAGGGTCCACGAAGAAGCAACCACCCACAAAGGGTCCACGAAGAAGCAACCTTGTCTATCCCACCATGGCCATCGCCCACACAGGACTTACCTCACTAGCGGTAGATCTTCACGAAGTAGGCGATCTCCTTGCCCTTACAAACTCCTTGGTTCAACTCCACAATCTTGTCGGAGGCTCCCAAGTGACACCTAGCCAATCTAGGAGACACCACTCTCTAAGAAGTAACAAATGGTGTGTAGGTAATGAACTCCTTGCTCTTGTGCTTCAAATGATAGTCTCCCCAACACTCAACTCTCTCTCATAGGATTTGGATTTGGTGGAAAGAAGATTTGAGTGGAAAGCAACTTGGGAAGGCTAGAGATCAAGATTCATATGGTAGGAATGGAATGTCTTGGTCTCAACACATGAGTAGGTGGTTCTCTCTCAGAACATATGAGTTGGAATGGTGTATGTGTTTTGATGGCTCTCTCCATGAATGAAGAGGAGGTGGAGGGGTATATATAGCCTCCACACAAAATCCAACCGTTACACACAGTTTTCCAATCTCGGTGGGACCGAAAATGTAAACCTAGTGACCGTTAGAGATTTTCGGTGGGACTGACATGCAACTCGGTAGGACCGATATGGTTAGGGTTTGGGCATAACGTAATCTCGGTGAGACCGATTACACTAACTCGGTGAGACCGAATTTGGTAATTAGCTAACCAGAGAGTTGGTCAGGCAAACTCGGTGGGACCAATTTGCTCTTTCGGTGAGACCGAAAAGTTACAAAGGGGAAACAATGAATTTACATTGCAATCTCGGTGGGACCGATTCGCTCTTTCGGTGAGACCGAAAGTTCCGAAAGGGAAACAGAGAGTTTGCAACCCCATCTCGGTGAGACCGAGATCCCTATCGGTAGGACCGAATTGCTAGGGTTTGGCAGTGGCTTATGACAAATGAAAACTCGGTGGCGCCGGATAGGAAGAATCGGTAGGACCGAGTTTGGCTTAGGGTTTAGGTCATATGTGGATATGGGAAAGCAGTTGAGGGTTTTGGAGCATATCACTAAGCACATGAAGCAAGAGGCTCATTAAGCAACACCTCATCCCTCCTTGATAGTATTGGCTTTTCCTAAAGACTCAATGTGATCTTGGATCACTAAAATATAAAATGAAGAGTCTTGAGCTTTTGAGCTTGAGCCAATCCTTTGTCCTTAGCATTTTGAGGGTTCCACTTTCACATCCATGCCATGCCAATCATTGAGCTTTCCTGAAATAATTATCTTGGAATAGCATTAGCTCAATGAGCTATATGTTGTTATGAATTAACAAAACCACCTAGGGATAGTTGCACTTTCAATCTCCCCCTTTTTGGTAATTGATGACAACATATAGATCAAAGCTTCGACAAATGATAATAAGCATGAAATATATCGTTGCTTTGAGAAGTATGTGATAAGTAAGAGCTCCCCCTAAATTGGTGCATATTTAAAATTTGCTTTGGACTGCAAATGCACAAGGAGTTAGAGTCATGGGTTACTCTTCCATGTCACACACATCTTGGTGGAGCGCTTAAAATGATAAGAATGAAATACATGCACTCATCACCAAGAATAGTGAATGATCACATAAGATAGATAAGATAATAGCATTAAGCAAACATTAAGTGTAGCTTATGATCAAACACATGATCATCAATGTCTCACAAGCATAGTATCTCAAGCACTCAAAAGCTAACAAGTTCGAAAAACCACCAAATAAAGCAAGAGAGAAAAGCAACACACTCTCTCTCTCTCGAAGCCTATGATCTATACATCTTCTCCCCCTTTGGCAACAAGTTACCAAAAAGTTCCTAGAAAATGCATAGCACTAGATCAACGCTCAGGCTTGATCTTCAGGTGGTGGTGGAGTCCGGATCACTCCAAGGACGAAGGCTTCGGTAGACGCTGAAGTAGACGCTGGAGTTGGAGCTAAAGTAGATGCTGGAGCTGGTGGAACTGAGGCTGTAGCTGGTGCTGAAGTGGTGGCTCTGGTATCAGCAACTGGCACGGCAGATGACCTCGGGCCTCGTGGCACTCTGGCAAAGGCATGAGTGGTAGTCCTGCCTCTCCTCTCCTGCATGTCCTCCTGGAGATGCTCCACTACAGACTGAACTTCCGTTACTTTGACATCCAAGTCATAGAACTTCTGTTCCATGATTCTCTCTAGGCTCTGCTGATTCTGAGTGAGGGTGGCCAGACTTTGCTCAATTCTCAGCGTGGATGCAATCAAGTAACCAAGCTGCTCTTGTTTAGTCTTCAAGAAATACTCAGATGCCTCCTCTTGAGTTGGCATCTTGGCAGCTTTCTCCTTTCTTGCCTTCTCCTTCTTTGCTTGTGCTTGAACTGATGATGGCTCATTCTCAGTCATGACCACTTGGTTATCCTCAAAATCTGGACGGATGGGCAGGTGTTCCTTGTCCAATAAATATATGTCTGTGCCCATCTTGGAGTTGATGAGCTCCTGAATTTGAGGGGCATATCCGCAACTCCTCTTCTGGTCTGCTGCAGTCCTCTTAATTGTTTCCACTATGAGGCTCATCATCTTGAACTTCTGAGGCACATCAAACACATGTAGCAAGTTGATAGCATGGCCTCTGATCATCTTGTGATCTCCAGACTTGGGCAGTAAGGTGTGCCTTAGTATCCAATTGATTGTAGGCAGACCTGACAGAAGATAATGCACTGAGCCAAACTTGAAAGTATCAAGTGCTTCATTTGGGATCTCCTTGTACATATTGGACATTGAGTTGTGATCCATCTTCTTCTTGGCATATATTTCCATGTCATCATCATGCTCCTCTGGGGCATTAATCAACTTTGCCCACTCCTCAACAGTAGATTGGTACCTTGTACCCTCAGACATCCATGTGATCCTCCCATCTGGATAAAAGTGAGCTGCGGAGTAGAACTGCATGATCAGTTCCTCGTTCCACTTTGTGAGCTTCTGCCCAACAAAGTCAGCAACTCCACAAGCACTAAAGCTGGCATATACTCCCGGGTAGTGTTCCTCCTTCTCCCTCATGTAGGTCCAGTCGACCCATCTCATGTCATAGACAATGGGCTTCTTATCTAGCAACATTGTCTCATAGAAGTCCTGCTGTTCCTTGGTGTGAAATCTGTAATCCACGGCAGTCCTTCTCCTTGAAGCATACGGATCTACTTCTCTCCACTTCCTCAGCCCTGAATCTCTCCTGAGCTTCATGTCCTCAGCCACAGGATGAGCATCGTTGTGGTTTGGGATCTTGGGCTTGAGCTTTCTCAGAATTTGCTCTTCATCCTCTTCTTCAGCAACAGTCTCAGGCACTGGGGCCTTGTTCTTCTCAGCTGCAGGAATACTTCTTGTGTTCCTCTTTGGCTTTGGCTTTGGAGCTGGCTTGGCCTTGGAAGCAGCTCCCCCTGATTTTATGGCATCTCCCATTAGCTTGGGTGCCTTGGGCGCTGGTGCAGCTACCTCTTCTTCTTCTTCCTCTTCCATGATGGAAGCTTTGCCAAGCACTCTAGCCACAGTCTTCTTCACCCTTTCCTTTCTTTTCTTGCCCTCAGCTGCAACTGGCTCTATGGGCTTCTCAGTTGACATTCTGGCCTTTGACATTGGCTACCTGCCTGCTGGCCTTTTGATCTTTAGGCCTGGCTTTGTGCCTTGAGCTGGCTCAACTCTCTTGGAAGTGGCCTCTTCCTCTGCCACATAGTCTTCATCTTCGGAGTCTGAAGTTCTCTTCTTCCTCTGTCTCGTGGCAGCCTTTGGCAAGTTGCTAGGGGTGCTCCCGCTGCCCTCATCTGAAGAACTTGAGGGACTAGTGCCCTCACTCATGTGCACCTGCTGCTCTGACATGTTCTGGCTATCACTTTGATCAGACATGCTGCAAACTCTGACTGCTGACCCTGTGAATAGGTTATAGATGAGATAGAGTGGATGAGCATCACAAAATGCAGAGATTTTTTTTGCAAAAGAATGATCCAAAAACTTAGTTTTAGTTTCCCACTGAAATCATCTCGGATCTACCGATTTTTAAACTCGGTGATACCGAAGCAGTTTTGGCACCTAAACTGATGAACTCGGTCAGACCGAGTCACAGTTCGGTGGCACCGAGACTGCTAGGGTTTCACTGAGTTCCAAAATTGGTCACACCAATAAGTAATTCTCGGTCAGACCGAGTCTCACTTGTGCAATGGCATAAGCCAAATCGGTGGGACCAAGTTTTTCAACTCGGTGGGTCCGAGATGGTTTCGGCGGAAACCTAACCCTAAGATTTTCAAATCAAAGCTAATCTACGGGCGCATTGACTGGATAGGAGTGTTTCAATCGTGGCAAGAATCATGAAGAACACAATGTGCTAGGAATCGTACGGGGAATAGCACTGTGATCAAGTCCATACCCTAGTTCGGCGGAGACTTGCTACGGTGGCAACGGCGGGGCAAATTCCCGTTGACGGTGATGGAGACCAGCGACTGGAGGCGGCTGGCGGCGAGAAGACGATCCGGAGACCACGTTGGCAGAGCAGGCTATCGCGCGGGCGAAGGGGTTCGGAGAAATTTCCAAATTTTGCCCGTGACTATATATAGCCCGACCCTGTCGGTGTGACCGAGTGGAACAACTCGGTGGCACCGAGATTCATAACTGCAAGCAGTTACTGAAACTCGGTGGCACCGAAATGTTCAAATCGGTTGCACCGAGATCGAAAACCTAGATCAACTTAATGATCTCGGTAGGACCGAAAGTGGAGTATCGGTCAGACCGAGAATCATAAAGAGGTTTTGGAAGTTTAAGTCTATGACGAATCGGGGACTCCGAGCGCTCCTCACACAGAGTGGTTCGAATCTGACTTGATCAAATTTTGTGATGCAACATGAATAGAGTTTGAGACGAGAAAAGCATAGATAGCTAGAGGAGGTTCTTAGGCATTGTTGTCCATCCACTTGGCAAAAGAAGATAAAACCAACCAATCAAAACAACAAGTGGATGTCCTCGAATGAGTAAAAGATGCAACCAGCATGCTCACACAATAAGATGGCAAATGAAATATGTGACAAGGCATGCACAACCAATTCTAGCATCTATCAAGCAATTTGCGATGACAAGGTCATCTATATATGAGTATATTGACTTAGGAGTCAAGTGAGAACACTTGATCATAGGTCATACTCATCGTTTAAGCTCAAGTGGGGTTACCACTTTTACATAAAGCATTGTTTTGTTCACATCTTTAGAGTTGCTTTAGCTCAAGTCTTAGAGTAAAGCTCCCCCTAGATGTGATATCCCCCCTAAGAGGGATGAACTAACCTTGGGTTTTGTCAATGATGACTTCATGTAGATGTTGAAGATGTGGATGCTTAATGTTGATGTAGATCACTTGGAGTTATCCATTTGAGTGAATTGCACTTTCAATACCTACATGGGTTAGTCCCACAAGGAACAAACAAGGATATCCATAGACATAGAGTGATGCACACACAAGATGATGTCCATGAAAACTTTTAGGTTACCTTGTCCCTTGTCTTACCAACAAGAGGGTTTGTGACTCCTTGAACTAGTGCAAGATGTGGAAGTTGATTGCACTTGTTCTTGCCAAAATGATAAGAGTGAAGTATGTTAGCGGAGTCACCCTCAAGAACTCTCTAGTTCTTCTTCTTTTGGATCCACATCATCTTGATGGGAATCCTTGGAGTTGTAGTCGTACTTGATGAAGTGGAACTTGAAGTAGTCTTGGGAATCCACTTGACTAAGGTCTTTGGAGCTTCTTCAAATGCGTCAATTTCCTCTTGAAGCTTGTCCTTGCCTTTTTGCTTGTAGTCTTGTGGTGGAAGATCATCTTGAGCTTGTGTCCCCTTGAAAGAAGTATCATACTTCTCTTGTTGAGAAATAAACTTTGTCTTAGGGTATTGATCTTCTTCCCACTCAACTCCATTGGCATTGAACTTTCGTTCAAAACCAACACCTTGATTCTTCCGGTGCATTCCTTGCTTGCGCACAATTTCCTCGAATTGCTTACTCCCGGCAAGGCTTTTGTACACTCCTTTCTCTATAATTCCCTTCAATAAGCTATTTTCTTGCTCAAGTGTAACTTGGCTAAGAGAATCATTAGTAGGATCAAGAGAACTACTAGAAGCAACAATATTGGATTTAACATGATCATTGTTACTGCTAGAGGAAGAATCTTTCTTGTTCTTGTTACTAGACTTGACTTGAGGCATGCAAGTGGATAAGAGTAAACGCTTGGCAATGTTAGAAGAACTTTTCTTGCGGAGATCATCATTGATTGCTTTTAAGAACTCATGCTCTTGCTCAAGATTGAGCTTTTCAAAGCGTAATTTCTCATGAGCTCTTAAAAGTTCTCGATGATCTTCGAAGATGGTTTCATGAGCTAACTTAAGAGTGTTTAGTTCTTTAGTTAGGGCCTCAATCTTCTCCTTATCATTGTCATTCGTTTTATCTTGATTAGCATGTTTAATTGACATTTCATCATAGTATTCATCACTAGAGTTGTCGACGAGCAAATCATCACCTAACAAGTCATCTTCATCACTATTGAAATCAACATACTCGGGGTGTGTTACCTTAGGACCTTTAGCCGTGAAGCATCTTCCAATTCCTTCATTTGGTGAGTCAAATATGTCGTAGGAGTTGGTTGACACAAGTGCTAGACCGGCAACACCTTCATCTTGAGTATCTTCGGAGTCGGAGTGATAACTTCTCTCGGAGTGGCTGTCGGAGTCGGAGCCGGATACCCATTCACCAACATGAGCTTGATGTCTTCGTCTTGTGTAGCTCCTTGATGATTTTTCCTTCCTTTCCGAATCCTTGCTTCTCCGTGAGTATCTTCATTCATAACGATCATCTCTACTCCTTCTCTCTCTTGGTGGTGATTCTTTGCTTCTTCTTCTTGGAGAATCTTCTCTTCTCTTGTAGGGAGCCGTACACTCATTGGAATAGTGTCCGGGTCTTCCACAATTGTAGCAGTTTCGCTCTCGACTAGAAGATCTTTTGTCATTGTAGGACCTTGACTTGAAGCTTCTATCTTTGCTTCTACTCTTGTAGAACTTGTTGAAGTTCTTCACCATTAAGCTCAATTCTTCATTGAAGTCTTGTTTCTCACTTGATGATGTAGGGGCTTCACATGAGGCTTTATAGGCACCACTTGATTTGTTGTGAAGTTCCTCTTTATCCTTAAGTGACATCTCATGAGCAACAATTCTTCCAATCACCTCCGTTGGCTTGAGATCTTTGTAATTTGGCATCATTTGGATCAATGTGCACACGGTATCATATTTGCCATCCAAGGCTCTTAGAATCTTCTTGATGATGAATCTATCTGTCATCTCTTCACTTCCTAAGCCGGCAATCTCATTTGTGATGAGAGCAAGCCTAGAGTACATTTCAGCGACACCTCCACCATCCTTCATCTTGAACTTGTCAAGTTGGCTTTGAAGCACATCCAACTTGGATTCCTTGACGGAGTCGGTACCTTCGTGCATATCAATCAAAGTGTCCCAAATTTCCTTTGCATTCTCAAGACGGCTGATTTTGTTGAATTCTTCGGGGCACAATCCGTTGAAGAGAATATCACAAGCTTGAGCATTGTATTGCAACATCTTCAACTCATCCGCGGTAGCTTCACGGTTTGGTTCTCTCCCATCAAAGAAGTCACCTTGCAAGCCAACACACACAATAGCCCAAAACAGCGGGGTTATGTCCAAGAATATGCATTTTCATTTTATGCTTCCAACTAGCAAAATTAGTACCATCAAAGTAAGGACCTCTACGGTGATAATTTCCCTCGCTAGACGCCATACTCTCCTAGGTTGTGAAACCAAGGCTATGACCACCAAAGCTATGGAGATCAAAGCAAATGGAGACCAAGGCTCTGATACCACTTGTAGGATCGAAGTATGTCTAGAGGGGGGGGTGATTAGACTACTTGACCAAATAAAAACTTAACCTTTTCCCAATTTTAGTTCTTGGCAGATTTTAGCTAATTTAGGACAAGTCAAGCAATCATCACATAATTCAAGCAAGCATGCAAAGAGTATATAGGCAGCGGAAAGTAAAGCATGCAACTTGCAAGAATGTAAAGGGAAGGGTTTGGAGAATTCAAACGCAATTGGAGACACGGATGTTTTTCCCGTGGTTCGGATAGGTGGTGCTATCCTACATCCACGTTGACGGCGACTTCAACCCACGAAGGGTAACGGTTGCGCGAGTCCACACAGGGCTCCACCCAAGGGTAACGGTTGCGCGAGTCCACACAGGGCTCCACCCATGAAGGGTCCATGAAGAAGCAACCACCCACAAAGGGTCCACGAAGAAGCAACCTTGTCTATCCCACCATGGCCATCGCCCACACAGGACTTGCCTCACTAGCGGTAGATCTTCACGAAGTAGGCGATCTCCTTGCCCTTACAAACTCCTTGGTTCAACTCCACAATCTTGTCGGAGGATCCCAAGTGACACCTAGCCAATCTAGGAGACACCACTCTCCAAGAAGTAACAAATGGTGTGTAGGTAATGAACTCCTTGCTCTTGTGCTTCAAATGATAGTCTCCCCAACACTCAACTCTCTCTCATAGGATTTGGATTTGGTGGAAAGAAGATTTGAGTGGAAAGCAACTTGGGAAGGCTAGAGATCAAGATTCATATGGTAGGAATGGAATGTCTTGGTCTCAACACATGAGTAGGTGGTTCTCTCTCAGAACATATGAGTTGGAATGGTGTATGTGTTCTGATGGCTCTCTCCATGAATAAAGAGGAGGTGGGGGGGGTATATATAGCCTCCACACAAAATCCAACCATTACACATAGTTTTCCAATCTCGGTGGGACCGAATCAACAAACTCGGTCGGACCGAAAATGTAAACCTAGTGACCGTTAGAGATTTTCGGTGGGACTGACATGCAACTCGGTAGGACAGATATGGTTAGGGTTTGGGCATAACGTAATCTCGGTGAGACCGATTACACTAACTCGGTGAGACCGAATTTGGTAATTAGCTAACCAGAGAGTTGGTCAGGCAAACTCGGTGGGACCGATTTGCTCTTTCGGTGAGACCGAAAAGTTACAAAGGGGAAACAATGAATTTACATTGCAATCTCGGTGGGACCGATTCGCTCTTTTGGTGAGACCGAAAGTTACGAAAGGGAAACAGAGAGTTTGCAACCCCATCTCGGTGAGACCGAGATCCCTATCGGTAGGACCGAATTGCTAGGGTTTGGCAGTGGCTTATGACAAATGAAAACTCGGTGGCGCTGGATAGGAAGAATCTGTAGGACCGAGTTTGGCTTAGGGTTTAGGTCATATGTGGATATGGGAAAGCAGTTGAGGGTTTTGGAGCATATCACTAAGCACATGAAGCAAGAGGCTCATTAAGCAACACCTCATCTCTCCTTGATAGTATTGGCTTTTCCTAAAGACTCAATGTGATCTTGGATCACTAAAATATAAAATGAAGAGTCTTGAGCTTTTGAGCTTGAGCCAATCCTTTGTCCTTAGCATTTTGAGGGTTCCACTTTCACATCCATGCCATGCCAATCATTGAGCTTTCCTGAAATAATTATCTTGGAATAGCATTAGCTCAATGAGCTATATGTTGTTATGAATTACCAAAACCACCTAGGGATAGTTGCACTTTCAATTGACATCTTCAGAATCTCCTGTGATGTGCAACGTCGAATAAAATTGAAGAATCAGTTCTTCATTCCAATCACAGATGTCAGAGCAGAAATTTAGCAGTCCAGCATTGTGAAGAACACTGAGGACTGGCATGAAGCACGGTAGAGATTCCATATCCACGTGAGGAATGTGCTCATGGTAGAAGATTTTATTTTTGTTGAATATCACTGAGGAATAGAAATTGGCTTGGCTGGCTGTCCAAAAACGCCTCTTCCTAATGCGAGCAGAGTCATAACGGTTGTAGTCTGTGAAGAATACATGCTCGCCGAAGAAATCATCAGCCTTGAATTTTTACTTCCTGGAGAATGGATCCTTTGGCTTGGGTAGAGGAGTGTCAGTGAGTTGCATCACGACCTCATGAATCTCAATCATAGGTTCTTCAGGCTGAGGAATTTCTGGTTCCTCTTTAGTGGCAGTCTGCGTCTTCAGATGTTTAGCAGCAGCAGTTTCTTCAGCACTAGTGGCTGGAATTTCTTCACGTGTAGATGAAGTGGGGTGAGTTTCTTCAGAGCCCATTTGAACAGTTTGTGCAGGGGACTAAGGTATTTGCTGCAATGGTGTGAACATTGGAGAGTTTGGATGCTGACTTTCCCAGAATTCATCACTCATCACTGGTGTGGAGCAGCCAACGTCCACATCTTCATCTTCCATTTCTTTAACGCCAACCTCTTCAGCAGTGAACTGAGGCAGAGGTGAGAATGATAGGTGTTGAAGGGATCTCATCCACTTCAATTTCTTCATCCAACTGCTCTGACGAAACAACAGAAGGAGTTTCTTCATCAGATCCGCTGGGGATCACATATTCTTCATCGAAAGGAACAAGGTCCTTTGATGGCATGGTAGAGAGAGGAACAGCATCAATGGGATTTTCAAACGAGCTGGTCAAAGGCTTCATCTTCTTCGGAGCTGAAGAATCTGAAGTAGCTGATGCTTTCCTTTTCTTCACTACTGCACGCTCTACAGCCTTGGTTTTCTTCACATCTGATGTAGATGGAAGGATCGGAGTTGGTGTTGGCGCAGGAGGAGCAGAGGAATCTGGTTGATTTTCTTCAGGCACAACTGATGCAGTTGCCTTGATTTCTTCATATTCTTTAGGCGCACCACTAGTGGATGCCCTGGCAATTTCTTCAGTGGCTGGTATGCAGTCATCAGCCCTGGAACTCATATTTTCTTCAGCAGCCTGATTTTCATCAGTGGTGTTGGCATGTTCTTCAGTCGGCTAAGCAGATGCTTCAGCCTGAGGAACTTCCTGTTGCGTTGGGGCTGCAACATTTGAGGTGAAGTTATCCACAAGTCTCACAAAGCGCACCTTGGCTCCAAGCCAGTCAGCGCGGTATGCGTCAAATTCATCACTGAGTTTCTTGATCTCAGTTTGAACAGCGACAAGTTCTTCATTTGCCATAGAGACAACATTTTTCTTCAAATAGCGCTCCTTCTTGTACTGCGCTTTCTTGATCTGCCTGGCCTTCTCATATTTCCATTTTTCTTCTTGTATGAAGTGGGTCAGCATGTGACTTTGGCCAGGAGTCAGCTTGAAGTCAGGCATGGGAGTGTTGGGGTCCTTGTGCCAAACATCAATGTATTCGAGGATCAACTTTGGATCCAAAAGTAGTGGCACATATGTTCCCTTGGCTCTAGCGGCCCTGACTTGCCTATCTCTGATGATTTCAGCAAGTTCATCATCATCAGCTTCGTTTTCTTCAGACGGCACTTGGAAGGCGACCTGCTTCTTCTAAGGACTAGGGCGAGGACCTCGTCCAGCAGTGGCCTTTGTCTTCAGTAGAGAGGGTCCTGTTGAAGAATTTGGTGCAGCTGAGGAACTAGCTGAAGCTCCTGAGGCAATTGAGACGCCTGTGGTCCTTTGACATGTGGCGAGATGCACAGGTGCAGAGGACTTTGTCGGAGCAGCTGGGGACTTGTGAGGAGCTGAGGATTTGGGAGGAACAGGAACAACATGAGAAGTTGGCCTTGAGGGCTTTGAAGATTTTGGCCATGAGGGCATTGCTGAGGAACTTGGCCTTGAAACCACTGAAGGTGAAGCACTTGGCTTGTGCGCAGGCTTCTTTGACATGGCCTTCTTAGGCTTGACAGGCCTCAGCGGCAGCAGCAGCAGCAGAGTCTTCGTTGAATTTCCTCACGGCTTCTTTGGCTTGTTTAGCCAACTTGGCTTGGCGCTTGGCCCATTCATCGGGATAATCCTCACCACGCTTGAGGCTGGTGGGATCAGCTATTTGGCCAGGTGCCAATGGAGGTCATGGGCATGGAGGATTGAGTGCGAATTTCTTCATGTATTTGGGAGTGACATATCTATACTCTCTCCACTCTCTAGCCCATCTCCTCTCTATCTTCTGAATGCGCACCTTGCGCTGATTTTTGTCTTCCTCAGGAGGTGTGCAGTACCCAGCATATATATCATCAGGGATCTCAAACACTGTGTTGACCTCAGCCCTCTTTCCTCCTTTCTGTGGCTTCTTACCGTCAACCATTTTCTTCAGTTGAGGAATTTGAACAATTGAATTCTCCGAAGAAGTATGCAACTTTTCTTCGAGGAACGCTGCAAATGAGTTAAGTTGATGAGAACCTAGTGATTCAGCAGCTGACATGAGTACCTGTGAACAGAGTATAGTTGCGAGGAATTTGGAGAGGTCATATGCGTTCTCAGAAGGTTTTATAAAGAACAAGTTTGAGGAATTTGACCAGATAAGTCTTGAAGAATTTCACTAAGCGTTCTTAGTCCTAGGTTCCAGAGTTGTACAAATCAGAAATCCGCACAATTGAGGAATCTTGAAGAGAAATTCGCAGCTTAGAGAAATGAATCAAGAACAAATGATATGAGAGGTGTTTTAGTGTGTGAAGATATGAAGAAAAACACCTTTGAAGATTTTGTAGATAATCATTCGAATCAACGAGGGCAGTAAAAGTAACTTTTAATTACCCTGAATGAAGAACACGACGAACTGGAGTGAGGAGATGTGAAGTTCGTCAGTGCGGATCTTCCACGCCCTAACTTGGCGGAGGAAGACAGCTACGGCGGCGACGGAGTGAAGATTTCCGCGGCCAGCGCGAGTACGGCGGCGACGAGGTCGAGGCAGTGAAGCTCTTCCTCACCGGCGACGATGAAGTAGCGGCGGTGCTAGGGTTTGAGAAGCTCGAGCTGGAGAGAGGTCGAGCGGAGTAAAAGAAGTGAGGAAGGGGAGAGGGGTATTTATAGCCATGCCGAAAACCGTTCGCCCGAAGAATTTGGACGAACGTGCCGCTGACTCTTCTCATTCGCATGACATGTGTCACCCACGTACTGAGAAGTGGAGATCGTGTTAGATCGTGGGTGAGTGGATAAGTATGTCGTGGGATGCGGAACGGTTTGAACGGCAACACCAAAAAATTGGATAAGATAAGTTAAAAGTTCCGTTCGCAATTTCTTCAGCTGACAAGGACACAGTGAAGATTTTGAACGAGTTTCAAATAGAATGCACATGAAGAATTTGTGAATAGATTGTGTTGAGTATAGCATAGAGGGGGAAGGGTCCGATCACATTCACTTAGCAGAAAAACCAACTTGAAGAAGTAGACATAAGTGAATGTTGTAGAGGACATAAACTCATATATATATATATAGCCAATGAAGAAAAACAACGGAAACAGTGAAGACAATGCAAAGTTGAAGAATTTGAACAACTGAGAAATTTCAACTTTTGGTGGTGGCATGACCCACCGTATAAGAATGATGATTTCAGACACCGCGTACAATTATTGTAGGGTTCTGAGAATCAAATTCTTCGTTAATTTCTTTACACTTAGAGTGTTATTCTTCATTGATTGAAGAAAAACGTTTCTTCATGTGTTGCACATCTAAGTCATCAATTTTTCATAAGTATTAGGATGAGTGTCCTTTTCAAAGAACATTCGAAGATTCTAGGATATTTAGCTCACACCGCAACTTGCTAAATCTCTTCTCATCCAAGGGCTTTGTGAAGATATCAACTAGCTGTTCTTCAGTCTTCACATGCTCAATAGAAATGTCGCCCTTCAACACATGATCACGAAGAAAATGATGACGAATCTGAATGTGCTTAGTCTTCGACTGATGAACTGGGTTGTGAGCAATCTTGATGGCACTCTCATTGTCACAGAAGAGAGGCACATTCTTCATGTTGACGTCATAGTCCTTGAGAGTTTGCTTCATCCATAGCAATTGAGCACAACAAGAACCAGCGGCAATATACTCAGCTTCAGCAGTAGATAGTGATACGCAGTTCTGTTTCTTCGAGGACCAACAGACCAAAGATCGTCTGAGGAAATGACATGTACCAGATGTTGACTTGCGGTTCACATGATCACCAGCATAGTCAGAGTCAGAATATCCAATGAGATCAAAAGACGAGCCCTTGGGGTACCATAATCCAAGTGTTGGTGTGTGAGCTAGATATCGAAGAATATGCTTCACAGCCTTATGGTGTGATTCCTTCGGTGTAGCTTGAAATCTGGCACACATGCAAACACTAAGCATTATATCTGGCCTAGATGCACATAAGTACAATAAAGAACCAATCATGGAGCGGTATACCTTATGATCGAAGTCAATACCATTTTCATCAGTGCACAGATGGCCATTTGTGGGCATAGGAATTTTGACGCCTTTGCAATCTTGCATGCCGAATTTCCTCAGTACATCCTTGAGGTATTTCTCCTGAGATATGAATATGCCATTTCTTTGTTGACGAATTTGAAGACCTAAGAAGAATTTTAATTCTCCCATCATAGACATTTGATATTCTTCACTCATCATGTAGGCAAATTCATCACTATAATGTTGGTCAGTACAGCTAAAGATAATATCATCAACATATACTTGGCACACAAACAATTCACCATCATAAGATTTAGTGAAAAGAGTAGGGTCGAGTGAACCGGGTTTGAAGCCTTTCTTCATGAAGAATTCCTTCAAGGTATCATACCACGCCCGTGGGGCCTGCTTGAGGCCATAGAGGGCCTTGTTGAGTCTGAAGACTTTGTCAGGATTCTTTGGATCTTCAAAACCTGGGGGTTGAGCAACATATACTTCTTCCTCAAGCTTACCATTGAGGAATGCACTTTTTACATCCATTTGATATAAAGTGATATCATGATGGTTAGCATAAGCAAGTAATATGCGAATAGCCTCAAGTCTAGCAACAGGTGCAAAAGTTTCATTGAAATCAATTCCTTCAACCTGTGTGTAGCCTTGAGCTACGAGCCGTACCTTATTCCTCACCACAAGGCCATTTTCATCTTGCTTGTTGCGGTAGATCCACTTTATGCCAATGATATTGTGCTTGCGAGGATCTGGACGTTTGACCAGTTCCCAGACATTGTTGAGCTCGAACTCATGTAATTCTTCTTGCATGGCCTGAATCCACTCAGGCTCCAGAAATGCTTCATCTACCTTAGTGGGCTCTGTGATAGAGACAAAAGCATAGTGCCCACAAAAGTTAGATAAATGTGAAGCTTTTGAGCGTGTTAGAGGACCTGGTGCTTTGATGTCATTGATGATCTTTTCAACTTGCACTTCTTTTGCAATGCGAGGATTAGCTGGTTGTCCTTGAGGAATTTGATCATCATTCTCTTCAGCACCATTTTCTTCAGTATTTTCTTCAGGTGCATTAGCTCGACGTTCTTCATGTTCTGGAATGAATTCTTCAGCAGATTCTTCAGTAGGAATGACATCCTCAGTAGCCTTGAACTTGATAGTTTCCTCAGGTGCTGGTTCATCTATCACAGTAGGTAGGTGCTCTCTTTGCGAGCCATTAGTTTCATCGAATCGCATATCTACGGTTTCAATAACCTTGTGAAGAACGTTGTTGAAGACTCTGTAGGTGTGCGAGTCCTTTCCGTAACCAAGCATAAAACCTTCATGTGCTTTCGGTGCAAATTTTGAGTTGTGATGAGGATCTCTAATCCAACATTTAGCACCGAATACTTTGAAATAACTTACATTGGGTTTCTTATCAGTGAGGAGTTCATAGGCAGTCTTCTTGAAGAATTTGTGAAGATATACTCTGTTGATGATGTGGCACGCAGTATCAATTGCCTCAATCCAGAAGCGACGAGGCGTTTTGTATTCATCAAGCATAGTGCGAGCCATCTCAGCAAGAGTCCTATTCTTGCGCTCCACGACGCCATTCTGCTGAGGAGTATAAGGAGCATATAACTCATGAGTGATACCAAGTTCATCAAGATAGTCATCTAGACGAGAATTCTTGAACTCGGTTCCATTGTCACTTCTGATGTGCTTGATCTTCACACCAAAGTTGGTTGAAGCCCTCGAGGAAAATTGTTTGAAGACTTCCTGCACTTCATGTTTGTAAGTAACAATGTGTACCCATGTGTATAGAGAGTAATCATCAACAATAACAAAGCCATATAGAGATGCATCATTTGTAACAGCAGAATAATGATTAGGACCGAAGAGATCCATGTGAAGCAATTCAATGGACGAGTAGTGGTCATGATAGTCTTCGTTGGATGCTTAGCCTTTGTCATCTTCCCAGCTTCACAGGCTCCGCATAGGTGATCCTTGAGGAATTTGACATTCTCGATGCTGATGACATGCTTCTTCTTCGCAAGCGTGTGCAGATTCCTCTTGCCTGCATGACCAAGTCATCGATGCCATAGCCACCCTTCTGAAGCTTTTGCAAGTAGGCACACTGCTGGTTGTGGTCCTGTAGAGAAATCAACAATATACAGGTCTCCTCTCCTAAAGCCTTCGAAGACTTTGGAATTGTCAGCTTCCATAACCACAACACAACGGTACTTGCCAAAGACAACAACCATATCAAGATCACAAAGCATTGAGACACACATGAGGTTGTATCCTAAGGACTCGACAAGCATGACTTTGTCCATCTGTCAATCCTTTGTGATCGCAACCTTACCTAGACCCAATACCTGACTTTTGCCTTTGTCGGCAAAGATGATATGCTTCAGATGCGACAGAGATAATGGAGCATCCATCAATAGATTCTTGTCACCAGTCATGTGATTTGTATATCCACTATCGAGGACCCACTCAGTGGCTTTGGGTTGATCATCCTGTAGATGAATTAGTGCAACTTATGAACTCATATACTTCATCAGTGAAGAATATGACATCAATTCATCAGATCAATTTCATCAAGCAAAAGAGCAGATAAAGCAGTATGAGGACGTGAGAAATGAAAGTTCATTTCCTCATGATTAGCCTACGTCCTATCAGGCATACTCAGGTCTCCAGCAGATTCTTCAGACGATTACGTACGTCTGGAGGCCTGATCCTGCAGAAGAGATTAGTTCTTTTTCTTCACCACCCACATCTGAAGGGGTGGCAAAGAGTTCATCACTCTGTGAGCTCCATACGAGAAAGGTGACATAGAAGCCAGTCCATTTTGTTTCACATAAAGGAGTTAGGATAAGCATATGAATAAGCAAAGAAATTCTTCGAAGACTTATGAACATGATGATTAGAAGAATAATGCTCATATTCATAGACCTTAGCTCTTCCCTACGAAACAGAGTTGTTAGCACGATGATATTAATATGAGGACTTGGATCCATATGAATAATTTGGTCCATATGAAGAATTTGCTCTGGGGTTCCTATTCTTCGCAGGTGGTGTCCTGAGGACATTCACCTGAAGACTTTCAAGGCACCTTTTGGGAACCCAGATTTTTTTCATAGGGGAACCATTCCTGCAGTTAGTGCCAACATATCTAGCAAATACTTCACCATTCTGATTTTTGAACAGTTTATAGTTGGAGTCAAATGACTCATCATCAGAACGAGGAGATTCACATGCAAATCCAGATAAGTTAGATGGATCAACTGGAGGTCCCTTTGTAGCAACCCATGTAGTTTCGGGGTACTGCTCAGGCTTCCAATATGTACCATCAGCATTGAGTTTCCTCTCAAAGGCAATGCCTTCTTTCCTAGGGTTCCTGTTGAGGATTTGCTTTTTAAGCACATCACAAAGAGTCTGATGCCCTTTGAGGCTTTTGTACATGCCTGTCATGTACAATTCCTTCAGCCCTGCATCGTTAGTGATACTAGCAGTGTCCTCAGATGAGGAATTAGTGATAGCAGAGGCAGGTGAAGAATTTGTAGCATTAGAAGCATTTGAACATTCAGGTGAAGAATTAGCAGATTCACATTCAATGCATTTCAAACAAGGAGGAACAAATTCTTCCTGAGAAGCGCTGATTTGTTGAGCAAGTAATGAATCGCGCTCCTTCTGAAGATCTTCATAACTCACTCTTAGCTTCTCAAGGTCTTGCTTTCTTTGAAGAAATTCATAAGAAAGCTTCTCATGATCAGATAAGATAGTGTTATGATGACCTTGAAGGTTGTCAAACCTAGTCTGAAGTCTCTGAAGATTTTCAGTCAAGGCTTTAGTGCGATCCATTTCTTCACCCAACATATCATCACTTTTGTCTAGCATGTTTTGAACCTTTTCAAAAGCCCTTTGTTGTTTTACAACAATCTTAGCAAGTTTAGAATAGTTGGGCTTAAGGTTTTCATCAGATTCATTCTCACTTGATTCAGAGGAGGTATATTTGAGTACCTTGGCACCCTTTGCCATGAAGCAATAGGTGGGAGCGTAGTCATCATCGCCTTCATCAGCCTTGTTGGTGAGGTCATTTTCTTCAGTGTTGAAGATAGACTTGCTGACGAATGCAGTAGCGAGGGCTAGGCTCGCCACTCCGGATTCGGACTCCTCAGATGCCTCCTCTTCCTCATTTTCTTCAGATTCAGCCTCAGATTCCATTTCCTTGCCAAGGAATGCCCTAGCCTTCTTGGAGCTGCTCTTCTTGTGAGATGAGGATTTTGAGGATTTTGATGATGAAGATTTTGAGGATTTCTTATTTTTCTTCGCATCATCAGAACTGTAATCCTTGTATTTCTTCTTCTTCGATTCCTTTTCCCACTGAGGACAATCTTGAATGTAATGTCCAGGTTTCTTGCATTTGACAGAGCCTCCTCTTGTAGTCACTGGATGAGGAATCATTGCTCCTTGAGGGTCTTCCAAAGCGACCACGTCTTGAGAACTTTTGGAACTTCTTCACGAGCAGTGCTAACTCATGGCTTAGTTCTTCAGGATCACCAAGGTTGCTACCAGAGTCTTCATCTTCGGACTCAGATACTGCCTTTGCCTTCAGTGCACGTGATCTGCCATAGCTCTAACCATAGAGATCTCTTTTTCAGCAAGTTGGAACTCATGAGTATTTAGCCTCTTGAGAATATCAGCGGGATCAAGTGACTTGTAATCAGCACGTTCTTCTATCATCAATGCCAGAGTGTCAAATGAGGAATCAAGCAATCTCGGTAATTTCTTCACCACCTCATGGTCGGTGATGTCAGTGGCACCAAGTGCTTGAAGCTCATTTGAGATGTCAGTGAGGCGATCGAAGGTTTGTTGAACATTTTCATTGTCGAGTCTTTTGAAGCGGTTGAAGAGATTGCGAAGAACATCAACTAGAGAGTCACGCTGTGTTGAGACTCCTTCATTCACTTTGGACAGTCTATCCCAGATAAGCTTAGCAGTTTCCAAAGCACTCACTCTTCCATACTGTCCTTTGCTCAGATGGCCACATATGATATTCTTCGCTTCAGAATCGAGTTGCTTGAATCTCTTCACATCAGCAGCATTCAGAGAAGGTGTGACTGAGGGAACACCATTTTCCACAACATACTAGAGATTGTTATCAATTGCCTCAAGATGCATTCGCATCTTATTCTTCCAGTAGGGGTAGTCCGTCCCATCGAAGGTAGGACACCCAGCAGAGACCTTGATCATACCTACGGTCGACATAACTAAAACTCCAGGCGGTTAAACCAAAATCACACAGAACAAGGGAGTACCTTGCTCTGATACCAATTGAAAGTGCGTTATATCGACTAGAGGGGGGTGAATAGGCGATTTTTATGAATTCTTCACTGAGGAATTTGCAGGTGAGGAAATTCCTTAACGAAGAACTACTAGCAGCGGAATAAGTACTCAAAAGTAAACATAACAGACCACAAGCATAGTCATCATGATGAAACGAAGACAGGCACAGTGTACAGAAAGTGTAAGCACAGGATAACACAGGATGAAGACAAACAGACTGAAGAAATTGAACCGAGGAAATTGAGAAAATCTTCAGTCAAAGTCTTCAAGCACAGATATGAACAAGCACACAACACAGTTATGAGGAAATGAAAGAGTTGAGGAAATAGAACCAGTAAGCTTGGTGAAGACAATGATTTGGTAGACCAGTTCCAACTGCTGCCTCAGTTGTACGTCTGGTTAGGGCGGCTAGGTATTTAAACCTGAGGACACACAGTCCCGGACACCTAGTCCTGAAAACGTAGCTGATGACCCACAAGTATAGGGGATCTATCGTAGTCCTTTCGATAAGTAAGAGTGTCGAACCCAACGAGGAGCAGAAGGAAATGATAAGCGGTTTTCAGCAAGGTATTCTCTGCAAGTACTGAATTAAGTGGTAACATATAGTTTTGTGATGAGATAATTTGTAACGAGCAACAAGTAACAAAAGTAAATAAAGTGCAGCAAGGTGGCCCAATCCTTTTTGTAGCAAAGGACAAGCCTAGACAAACTCTTATATAAGGAAAAGCGCTCCCGAGGACACATGGGAATATCGGCAAGCTAGTTTTCATCACGTTCATACGATTCGCGTTCGGTACTTTGATAATTTGACATGTGGGTGGACCGGTGCTTGGGTGCTGTTCTTACTTGAACAAGCATCTGATACGTCTCCATTGTATCTACTTTTCCAAACACTTTTGCCCTTGTTTTGGACTCTAACTTGTATGATTTGAATGAAACTAACCCGGACTGATGCTGTTTTCAGCAGAATTGCCATGATGTTGTTTTATGTGCGGAAAACAAAAGTTCTCGGAATGACCTGAAACTCCACGGAATATTTTACAATAAATAATAAAAAATCCTCGCCAAAGATGAAGACCAGGGGCCCACACCCTTGCCACGAGGGTGGGGGGCACCCCCCTAGGGCGCGCCCCCTACCTCGTGGGCCCCCTGGAGACCTCCTGACTCCAACTCCAACTCTATATAACTGCTTTCGGGGAGAAAAAAAATAGGAGAGAAGAAATCATCGCATTTTACGGTACGAAGCCGCCGCCAAGCCCTAAAACCTCTCGGGAGGGCTGATCTGGAGTCCGTTCGGGGCTCCGGAGAGGGGGATTCGTCACCATCGTCATCATCAACCATCCTCCATCACCAATTTCATGATGCTCACCGCCGTGCGTGAGTAATTCCATCGTAGGCTTGCTGGACGGTGATGGGTTGGATGAGATTTATCATGTAATCGAGTTAGTTTTGTTACCGTTTGATCCCTAGTATCCACTATGTTCTGAGATTGATGTTGCTATGACTTTGCTATGCTTAATGCTTGTCACTAGGGCCCGAGTGCCATGATTTCAGATCTGAACCTATTATGTTTTCATCAATATATGAGAGTTCTAGATCCTATCTTGCAAGTCTATAGTCACCTATTATGTGTTATGATCCGTTAACCTCGAAGTGACAACAATCGGGATACTTACCGGTGATGACCGTAGTTTGAGGAGTTCATGTATTCACTATGTGCTAATGCTTTGTTCCGGTTCTCTATTAAAAGGAGGCCTTAATATCCCTTAGTTTCCATTAGGACCCCGCTGCCACGGGAGGGTAGGACAAAAGATGGCATGCAAGTTCTTTTACATAAGCACGTATGACTATATTCGGAATACATGCCTACATTACATTGATTAATTGGAGCTAGTTCTGTGTCACCCTATGTTATGATTGTTACATGATGAACCGCATCCGACATAATTATCCATCATTGATCCAATGCCTACGAGCTTTCCATATACTGGTTTACGCTTATTTACTTTCTCGTTGCTATTGTTACAATCACTACAAAATACCAAAAACATTACTTTGCTTTCGTTACTCTTTTGTTACTGTTACCATCACTATCATATTACTTTGCTACTAAACACTTTGCTGCAGATACTAAGTTTCCAGGTGTGGTTGAATTAACAACTCAGCTGCTAATACTTGAGAATATTCTTTGGCTCCCCTTGTGTCGAATCAATAAATTTGGGTTGAATACTCTACCCTCGAAAGCTGTTGCGATCCCCTATACCTGTGGGTTATCAAGACTAATTTTTGGCGCCGTTGCTGGGGAGCATAGCTCTATTCTTTGAGTCACTTGGGATTTATATCTGCTGGACACTATGAAGAACTTGAAAGACGTTAAGACAACAATTTATCCCTCAACTACGAGGGGAGGTAAGGAACTGCCATCTAGCTCTGCACTTGATTCGCCTTCTATTTTGAGTAAGCTTACGACACCCACACTTGCTTCTGCTATTCGTTCTGATATGTCGCATGTTATTGATGATGCTACTTCTGCTATACATGATACTTATGATGAAACTACTTCTATGCTTGATACTACTGTGCCACTTGGTGATTTTCTCGAGGAACGACTTGCTAGGGCTAGAGAGATTGAAAATATTGAATATGATTATGAGGATGAAAGTGATGATAAAGAATCACTTGTTATTCCTGAGGGTTATTTATTTGATCAAGAAGCTTCTTTAGCTACTTTAGCTTGCAAAGATAGATATGAACTCAAAAGGTTATTAGCTAAATGGAATAAGCAATCTCTAAAGGCTAGGATGAGACCTGACCCTGCTTTTGCTACTTCACCTATCTGTGTTACTGATAAGGATTATGAATTCTCTATTGATCCTGATATGATTACTTTGGTTGAATCTGATCCTTTTCATGGCTATGAATCTGAAAATGTTGTGGCACATCTTACTAAATTAAATGATATAGCCACCCTGTTCACTAATGATGAGAGATCTCGCTACTTTTATATCCTTAAAATATTTCCGTTCTCATTAAAGGGTGATGCTAAGATATGGTTTAATTCTCTTGATCCTCGTTGTGTGCGTAGTCCCCAGGATATGATTTACTACTTCTCTGCTAAATATTTCCCTGCTCATAAGAAACAAGCTGCTTTAAAGGAAATATACAACTTTGTGCAAATTAAAGAAGAGAGTCTCCCACAAGCTTGGGGGAGGCTTCTCAAGTTACTTAATGCTTTGCCTGATCATCCTCTTAAGAAAAATGAAATACTTGATATCTTTTACAATGGACTAACCGATGCTTCCAGAGATTACCTGGATAGTTGTGGTGGTTCTCTTTTCAGGGAAAGAACACCAGATGAAGCTGAAATCTTATTGAATAATATGTTGACAAATGAAAATAATTGGGAACCTCCTGAGCCAGCTCCTGCTCCAATTAATGATCCTATTCCTAAACCAACTCAGAAGAAGAGAGGTGTTCTATTTCTCAGTCCCGAAGATATGCAAGAGGCAAAGAAATCTATGAAAGAAAAAGGTATTAAAGCTGAAGATGTTAAGAATTTACCTCCTATTGAAGAAATACATGGTCTTAATTTACCGCCTATTGAAGAAACATATGATCTTGATCCTTTATTTATTGAAGAACCTCCAGACCCCGATAACCCGACACAGGTAGTAAAGGTAAATTCTCTCTATAGATATGATAAAGCTGAAATCCCATTTACTAAGTTTGCTAGCCCATGCCTAGATGAGTTTGATAAATTTATGGCTAAGCAAGAAGACTTTGATGCTTATTTTGGTAGACAATTAAAATACAATTCAAATGTGCTTGGACACTTGGGTGATTATATGGCTAATGTCAAAGGTGAACTTAAACTTATTAGTAAACATGCTTCTATGGTTACCACTCAAGTAGAACAAGTACTTAAAGCTCAAATGGAATTGCTCAATGAGATGAATAGTAAGAAAAATGATTATGATGTTAAAGTGGCTACTAGAACTGGTAGAATGTCTCAGGAACCTTTGTATCCTGAAGGCCACCCTAAGAGAATTGAGCAAGATTCTCAGAGAAATAAAATTGATGCACCTAGTTCTTCTAAAAAGAAGAAAAAGAAAAATGATAGAACTGTGCAAACTTCTAGTGAACCTATTGCTGAACCACCTGATAATCCAAATGATATCTCTATGTCTGATGCTGAAACACAATATGGCAATGAACATGAACCTAATGAAAATGTTAATGATGATGTTCATAATGATGCTCAACCTAGTAATGATAATGATGTAGAAATTGAACCTGTTGTTGATCTTGATAACCCACAATCAAAGAATCAATGTTATGATAAGAAAGACTTTGTTGCTAGGAAACATGGTAAAGAAAGAGAGCCTTGGGTTCAGAAACCCATGCCTTTTCCTCCCAAACCATCCAAGAAAAAGGATGATGAGGATTTTGAGCGCTTTGCTGAAATGATTAGACCTATCTTTTTGCGTATGCGATTAACTGATATGCTCAAAATGAATCCTTATGCTAAGTATATGAAAGAAATTGTTACAAATAAAAGAAAGATACCGGAAGCTGAAATTTCCACCATGCTTGCTAATTATACTTTTAAGGGTGGAATACCAAAGAAACTTGGAGATCCAGGAGTACCTACTATACCATGCTCCATTAAAAGAAACTATGTTAAAACTGCTTTATGTGATCTTGGAGCCGGTGTTAGTGTTATGCCTCTCTCTTTATATCGTAGACTTGACTTGAATAAATTGACACCTACTGAAATATCTTTGCAAATGACTGATAAATCAACTGCTATACCTATCGGTATTTGTGAGGATGGGCCTGTTGTGGTTGCAAACGTTACTATTTTAACGGACTTTGTTATTCTTGATATTCCCGAGGACGATAGTATGTCTATTATTCTTGGAAGACCTTTTCTTAATACTGCAGGGGCTGTTATTGATTGCAACAAAGGCAATGCCACTTTTCATGTTAATGGTAATGAGCATACGGTACACTTTTCGAGGAAACAACCTCAAGTTCATAGTATCAATTCTATCGGAAAAATTCCATCGATTATATTTGGAGGTTTTGAATTTCCTTTTCCTACCGTCAAGAAGAAATATGATATACTTATTATTGGGGATGTGCATATCCCCGTTGAGGTAACCTAGTGTTATTCGAAATTTCTCCGGTTTCATGTTAATCGGAATGAGTTTGTTAACAAGACTTGATCAACCTTGTTAGTGGATTCCTTTTGACGAGCATGAGATGAATGAAACTAGAAGCACAACCTTCTGTACCCTCTCTATACTTTCTGTTATATTAAATAAAGTAAAAATAAATAATTTTTTGTCTGTTATCTGATTATCCATGCAATATAAAAATACCTCGAAAATAAAAGTTCTCCAAATGCCCTGAGAATTACATATGATTTTTTAGAATATTTGAGGATTTATGGAACAAAGAACACACCAGGGGGCCAACCACCTTGCCACGAGGGTGGAGGGCGCGCCCCCTACCTCGTGGGCCCATGGTGGCCCTCCTCCACTTATTCCTGCACACATCCTCTTCTTCTTCCTCCCACAAACACGAAAAATCAACTCAAGCACGAGTTCCAGCCCTTTTTGCTGCCATTTTCGATCTCCTTGCTCAAAGCACCTCTCACAAAACTGCTTGGGGAGATTGTTCCTTGGTATGTGACTCCTCCATTGGTCCAATTAGTTTTTGTTCTAGTGCTTTATTCATTGCAAATTTGTGTTGCATTGGTGACCCTGTTCTTGAGCTTGCATGTCAAATTTATATGGTCAAAAGTAGTTTTGATGCATGATATAGGACCTAGGCACTTGTAGGAGTGGTTGCTATCAATATTATTGAGTTTGGTTTACTTTTATTTTGAAGTTACTAAAAATTTCAGAATTTTTCAGAAAATGATGAGGAGATTATTGAGGGGCTCATCGAGCCAAAGCTCGAAGGAAAAGGCACCGAAGCCTAAGTATAATTTGCCGCGCACCGCGGAGGTTCGGGCGTGTGAATGGCCTTCCGAGGATTTCTTGAGAGCAGCCGGGATTTATGAAGATTTTCATGAATTGGCTCATAATGCAAGCCTCACCGCTTTCCTCCACGACCAATGCGATTAGTATCTCTTACTCACAAATACCTTTATGCAAAACTTTCATTTTCATTCTAGGAACTCACCACCTATGGTGGAGTTTCATTTATATGATGAGCATAAGGAGATGTCACTTTATGATTTCTGTCGAATTTGTTTAGTCCCTTTTGGGGGCAAGACAGAAGAACCACATCATGATGATGTGGAGGGGTTTATTGATACTATCACTGTAGGAGAAACTAGAAAGGTTTCCGATGCACGAATCACTAGCATACATTTTCCTGTTTTACGTTACTTTGCATTATTTGCTAGTCGTTGCTTAATTGGACGTGGAAACTGTGGAAACCTTAGTATCCCTGATACAATTATTCTGCTCCATAGTTTATACAGTGATAACACTTTTAGTATGGGCGGTATTATTGCTAAACAGTTAAGTCTGAACCGTACAAAGGGCCCCATCTTTGGAGGCATCTATGCTACACGCCTAGCTGCACATTTTAACATACCTATTAGGCATGCTGAGAAGGAAGAAAAAGTGTTGCCTCGTGTTTATCTAGATTATAAAAGTATGGTGGCACATGATTTTATTATTAAGAATAGGGCAGGAGAGCTTAAATATCAATTGTTCTTTAATAAACATCATCCTGAGACTATTACCTTGCCTGCTCCTTCTTTGTTTGATTTGACTGTAGGCAAGTACCTTGTTCCGTTGACGGCTATCCACGCCTACCGGAACCCTGCACCAGTCGAGGAGCCAGAACCGGAACCACAATTTGATCCTTCACGATAGTCTAACTATCAGTGGGATCCGGAGATGATTGCCAGCCAGTGGCAATCGGAGCCTTCTTCTTCCTCATCGCAGTACGACCCCAACTATTATTATGGATATCAGCCAGGCCAGCCGTGGCCATAGACCAACTTAGGCCAAAAGCCTAAGCTTGGGGGAGTACGTATTTCTCACCGACATTACATTTATGTTCACACACACTCATTGCTAGATGTCGGTGCTCATACTTTTTCACTGTATCATCCATGCTAGTTTATTTCCTTTTATGCTTTCTTCTTGTGTGTTTAATAAACCTTAAGAAAAAACCAAAAAATTAGTTGTAGCTTTTAATTAATTTACTTTCCATGCTTGTAGTAGTAATTAAAAAGAAAACGTAAAAATATTTCCTGTTCTTCTTTTGCTTGTTGGGAGCTTTCCCGTGTAAATAGTTTTATTTCTTTTCTTTGGGGGTCAGTAGGAGAAGACCGTGATTAAATTGTTGAAGTGGCTCTTATATGCATTATTGTTGATTTAACCAAGAGCCCATATTGCTTTGTCTTCTCCTGTTTATTGAATGCTCGCAGATTCCAGCTTAGTCCAATGCACGTGCACTCTTATTATTATTCACATCGTTCAGTCGTGCAAGTGAAATGCAATTATAATGATATATGATGGACTGACTGAGATGAGAAAAGCTGGTATGAACTCGACCCCTTCTGTTTTTGTAAATATGATGAGTTCATCATTCTTGATTCAGCTTGTTATGAATAAACATGTTTGCAATGACGATTAGAGATCATAGTTGATTGTGCCATGCTTGATTAGCTATGAGTTATAATGGTTTACCTTGCATGTCAACATGCTATTAAAATGGTTATGATGTGGTATGATAGGGTGGTATCCTCCTCTGAATGATTTAAGTGACTTGACTTGGTACATGTTCACGCATGTAGTTGAAACAAATCAACATAGCCTTCACGATATTTATGTTCATGGTGGATTATATCCTACTCATGCTTGCATCCAATGTTTATTAATTTTAATGCATGTACATGGCTATTGTCGCTCTCTAGTTGGTCGCTTCCCAGTCTTTTGCTAGCCTTCACCTGTACTAAGCGGGAATACTGCTTGTGCATCCAATCCCTTAAAATCCCAAAGTTATTCCAAATGAGTCCACTATACCTTCCTATACACGGTACCTACCTGCCGTTCCAAGTAAATTTGTATGTGCCAAACTCTAAACCTTCAAATAATCATCATGTTTTGTATGCTCGAATAGCTCATGTATCAACTAGGGCTGTCTGTATCTTCCATGTTAGGCGGGTTATTCTCAAGAGGAGTGGACTCCGCTCCTCACTCACGAGATAAAATGGCTGGTCACCGGGATGCCCAGTCCCATGCTTTATGCAAACTAAATCAAAATAATTTCAAAACAAAACTCCCCCTGGGACCTGATGTATGTTGGAGGCACTCGTTGTATCGAGCAAGCCATGGATTGATGTTTGTTGGTGGAGGGGGGTATAAACTTTACCATTCTGTTTGGGAACCGCCTATAATGTGTGTAGCATGGAAGATATCGCCATCTCTTGGTTGTTATGTTGACAATGAAAGTATACCACTCAAAATATTATTCACCTCTATTTCAAAACCGAGCTCTGGCACCCCTACAAGTCCCTGCTTCCCTCTACGAAGGGCCTATCTATTTACTTTTATGTTGAGTCATCACCCCCTTATTAAAAGCACCAGTTGGAGAGCACCGCTGTCATTTGCATTCATTACTGTTAATTTATATTAGGTGTGACTATGATTGGATCTCTTTTACCATGAATTACAATGTCTAGTCAGTCCTTGATCTTTAAAGGTGCTCTGCATTTATGTTTTGCGGTCTCAGAAAGGGGTAGCGAGATACCATCTTGTTATATCATATTATGATTGTTTTGAGAAAGTGTTGTCATCCAAGATTTTTATTATGGCTCGCTAGTTGATTATGCTATTGATATGAGTAAACTTGAGACCTGTGCGTTATTGTGAATGTGGTTAGTTATAATCTTTGCTGAAAACTTGAATGCTAGCTTGACATATTTACAACAACAAGAGCAAACAAAGTTTGTAAAAGTTTTTCTTTTTTTCTTTCAGTTTGTCAACTGAATTGCTTGAGGACAAGCAAGGGTTTAAGCTTGGGGGAGTTGATATGTCTCCGTCATATCTACTTTTCCAAACACTTTTGCCCTTGTTTTGGACTCTAACTTGTATGATTTGAATGAAACTAACCCGGACTGACGCTGTTTTCAGCAGAATTGCCATGATGTTGTTTTATGTGCAGAAAACAAAAGTTCTCGGAATGACCTGAAACTCCACGGAATATCTTACAATAAATAATAAAAAATCCTCACCAAAGATGAAGACCAGGGGGCCCACACCCTTGCCACGAGGGTGGGGGCGCCCCCCCTAGGGCGCGCCCCCCTACCTCGTGGGCCCCCTGGAGACCTCCCGACTCCAACTCCAACTCTATATAACTGCTTTTGGGGAGAAAAAAATAGGAGAGAAGAAATCATCGCGTTTTACGATACGGAGCTGCCGCCAAGCCCTAAAACCTCTCGGGAAGGCTGATCTGGATTCCGTTCGGGGCTCCGGAGAGGGGGATTCATCACCGTCGTCATCATCAACCATCCTCCATCACCAATTTCATGATGCTCACCGCCGTGCGTGAGTAATTCCATCGTAGGCTTGCTGGACGGTGATGGGTTGGATGAGATTTATCATGTAATCGAGTTAGTTTTGTTAGGGTTTGATCCCTAGTATCCACTATGTTCTGAGATTGATGTTGTTATGACTTTGCTATTCTTAATGCTTGTCACTAGGGCCCGAGTGCCATGATTTCAGATCTGAACCTATTATGTTTTCGTTAATATATGAGAGTTCTAGATCCTATCTTGCAAGTCTATAGTCACCTATTATGTGTTATGATCTGTTAACCCCGAAGTGATAATAATCGGGATACTTACCGGTGATGACCGTAGTTTGAGGAGTTCATGTATTCACTATGTGCTAATGCTTTGTTCCGGTTCTCTATTAAAAGGATGCCTTAATATCCCTTAGTTTCCATTAGGACCCCGCTGCCACAGGAGGGTAGGACAAAAGATGTCATGCAAGTTCTTTTACATAAGCACGTATGACTATATTTGGAATACATGCCTACATTACATTGATGAATTGGAGCTAGTTCTGTGTCACCCTATGTTATGATTGTTACATGATGAACCGCATCCGGCATAATTATCCATCATTGATCCAATGCCTACGAGCTTTCCATATACTGGTTTACGCTTATTTACTTTCCCGTTGCTATTGTTACAATCACTACAAAATACCAAAAACATTACTTTGCTTTCGTTACTCTTTTGTTACTGTTACCATCACTATCATATTACTTTGCTACTAAACACTTTTCTATAGATACTAAGTTTCCAGGTGTGGTTGAATTGACAACTCAGCTGCTAATACTTGAGAATATTCTTTGGCTCCCCTTGTGTCGAATCAATAAATTTGGGTTAAATACTCTACCCTTGAAAGCTGTTGCGATCCCCTATACTTGTGGGTTATCAGCATCCCACTTATGATTAATCTCTATTGCAAGCATCCGCAACTACACCAAAATTATTAAGGTAAACCTAACCATAGCATGAAACATATGGATCCAAATCAGCCCCTTACGAGCAATGCATAAACTAGGGTTTAAGCTTCTGTCACTCAAGCAACCCATCATCTACTTATTACTTCCCAATGCCTTCCTCTAGGCCCAAATAATGGTGAAGTGTTATGTAGTCGACGTTCACATAACACCACTAGAGGCTAGACAACATACATCTCATCAAAATATCGAACGAATACCAAATTCACATGACTACAAATAGCAAGACTTCTCCCTTGTCCTCGGGAACAAACGTAACTACTCACAAAGCATATTCATATTCATAATCAGAGGGGTAATAATACGCATAAAGGATCTGAACATATGATCTTCCACCAATTAAACCAACTAGCATCAACTACAAGGAGTAATTAACACTACTAGCAACCTACTAGCACCAATCCCGGACTTGGAGACAAGAATTGGATACAAGAGATGAACTAGGGTTTTGAGATGAGATGGTGCTGATGAAGATGTTGATGGAGATTGCCCTCTCCCGATGAGAGGAGCGTTGGTGATGACGATGGCGATGATTTCCCACTCCGAGAGGGAATTTTCCCCGGCATAACAGCTTTGTGGAGCTCTAGATTGGATCCGCCAACGTTCCACCTCATGGCGGCGGAGTTTCGTCCCGAAAGGTTGCTTCTTATTTTTTTCTCGATGAAAGACTTCATATAGGAGAAGATGGTCATCGGAGAGCCACCAGGGGGCCCACGAGGTAGGGGGCGCGCCCTAGGGGGGGCGCCCCCCACCCTTGTGGAAAGGGTGTGGCCCCCCTGGTCTTCATCTTTGGCAAGGATTTTTCATTATTTATTATAAGGTATTCCATGGAGTTTCTGGACTTTTGGAGTTGTGCAGAATAGGTCTCTAATATTTGCTCCTTTTCCAGCCCAGAATTCCAGCTGCCGGCATTCTCCCTCCTTATGTAAACCTTGTAAAATAAGAGAGAATATCCATAAGTATTGTGACATAATGTGAAATAATAGCCCATAATGCAATAAATATCGATATAAAAGCATGATGCAAAATGGACGTATCAACTCCCCCAAGCTTAGACCTCGCTTGTCCTTAAGCGAAAGCCGATAACAATAAATATGTCCCCATGTTTAGAGGTAGAGGCGTCGATAAAAATAAATTACGGACATGAGGGCATCATGATTATTCTCATAACAGCAACATACATAGATATTGTCATATGATTACTTATGTTCAAGTGATGATCTATTCACAATGCAAAAGTATGAATCAGAAACCTTATTGAGAACCAACAAACTATAACCTCAATCATTGAAGCAATTGCAATTTATCATAACATCAGAAAGAGTCTATGTCAGAGCTAAAAAGCAAGTCCACATACTCAACTATCATCTAGTCCTTCATAATTGCTAACACTCGCGCAATACTTGTGGTTACGGAGTTTTAATCGGACACAGAGAAAGATAGGGGATTATAGTTTCGCCCCACAACCTTTTACCTCGAGGGTAATGTCAACAATAATAACTCATGCCCCCCTAAATCCAATTAAATATATCTATCAGGATCTTTCCAACATACTTTGCTTGCCAAAGGATAAAATGTAAAAAGGAAAGGTGAAAATGACCATGACTCTTGCATAAGGTAGAAGATAATAATAAAATATAGGCCCTTCACAGAGGAAAGCAGAGGTTGCCATGCGCTTTTATGGTTGGATGCACAAAATCTTAATGCGAAAGAACGTCACTTTATATTGCCCCTTGTGATATGAACTTTTATTATGCAGTCCGTCGCTTTTATTACTTCCACATCACAAGATCGTATAAAGCTTATTTCTCCCACACTAATCATACATATTTAGAGCAATTTTTATTGCTTTGCACTGATGACAACTTACTTGAAGGATCTTACTCAATCCATAGGTAGATATGGTGGGCTCTCATGGCAAAACTGGTTTAAGGATATTTGGAAGCACAAGTAGTATCTCTACTTGGTGCTGAGAATTTGGCTAGCATGAGGGGGAAAGACAAGCTCAACATGTTGGATGATCCATGACAACATACTTTATCTCGGATATAAGAAAACATAACCCATTACGTTGTCTTCCTTGTCCAACATCAACTCTTTAGCATGTCATATTTTGATGAGTACTCCCAATCATAAAAGATGTCAATAATAGTATATTTATATGTGAAACCTCTCTTTCCTTATTACTTCCTATTAATTGCAATGATGACCAAAGCTATGTCTGCCAACTCCCAACAACTTTTAATCATCACACTCTTTCTATGTGAAGTCATTACTATCAATAAGATCAATATGAACTTTTATTTCTTCTTATTCTTTTTCTCTTTTCTTTTATTCACCCAAGATCATAGCAAGAAAATCAAGCCCTTGACTCAACACTAATCTTTATTATATAGCTCACGGACTCGATTACATAAAGAGATCATAAAGCAAAACTTAAAACTAGATCATACCATAAACTTTATTCTACTAGATCAAAATACTACTAATAGGATCGAACTAAGGAAAACGGTAAAGATAGGAGTTGTGATTGTGATACGATACCGGGGCACCTCCCCCAAGCTTGGCAGTTGCCAAGTGGAGTGCCCATACCAGATACTCAATTCTTCTTTGTTGGTGGAGATGGTGGTGATTTTGTTGATGGCGTAGGCTTATTCCTTAATTTGCGCTCGAGGATAGAATTTTGGTCCCTTAGGTCCTCGATCTCCTGCTCCAAGCTCAGTATCTTTTTGCATAGTTCCTGCTTGTTCTCCTGCAAGAGGCGAAAAGGGATAAACTCGATCTTAGGTTTCTTTACCCTATACAGGAGGCTTGACTTTTTGAACTCCACATGCATGTCCCCAGGTTGAGGTGGTGGGACTTCATCTTCATCTGAACTCGTCTCCTCCTTTCCCTTGGGTTCATAGTCTTCTTCTTCTTCCGTAGTCCAACCACAATGCTCCACATCCCCATAGACCTTAGGATCTGCAAGGTAATCAGCCACATAGCTTTCTCCTTCCGAATCCTGGGACGACATGTTGCTCTGTTTGCAGCAGGACAACTCAAAACAAAGACAAGGGATTTTTGCGTGATACGGGAGTCAAAACCCCTGGGAGAATATATAATGAATTTTTACCGACCAAAATATGTGTCATGTACGAAAACGGAGTCCGAAAGGCACACGAGGTGCTCACGAGGTAGGGGGCGCGCCCAGGGGGTAGGGCGCGCCCTCCACCCTCGTGGGGCCCTCGTGTCCTTCCCGGACTGCTACTTAATTTTCTATTTTCCTAAATATTCCAAAACAGAGAAATATTGCCTTAAAAGTTGTTTTGGAGTCGGTTTACTTACCGTACCACATACCTATTCCTTTTCGGAGTCTGAAACGTTCTGGAAAGTGTCCCTTATGTATTCCTCCGGGGTTACGGTTTCAATAATACTAGTTTCAATATTTATAGGATTACCTGAGATATAATGTTTAATTCTTTGACCGTTTACCACCTTTGGATTTGTGCCCTCGAAGTTGTTGATTTTTATGGCACCGGAACGATAGACCTCCTCGATAACATAGGGGCCTTCCCATTTAGAGAGAAGTCTTCCTGCAAAAAATCTTAAACGAGAGTTGTATAGCAATACATAATCACCTACATTAAACTCACACTTTTGTATCCTTTTGTCATGCCATCTTTTAACCTTTTCTTTAAACAACTTGGCATTTTCATAAGCTTGGGTTCTCCATTCATCAAGTGAGCTAATATCAAATAACCTCTTTTCATCGGCAAGTTTAAAATCATAGTTGAGCTCTTTAATAGCCCAATATGCCTTATGTTCTAGTTCGAGAGGTAAGTGACATGCTTTTCCATATACCATTTTATACGGAGACATACCCATAGGATTTTTATAAGCAGTTCTATAGGCCTATAATGCATCATCAAGTTTCTTGGACCAATTCTTTCTAGACCTATTGACAGTTTTTTGCAAAATTAATTTGAGTTCTCTATTACTCAATTCTACTTGACCACTAGACTGTGGGTGATACGGAGATGCAATTCTATGATTGACGTCATATTTAGCAAGCATTTTATGGTAAACACCATGAATAAAATGTGAACCACCATCAGTCATTAAATATCTAGGGACTCCAAACCTTGGAAAAATAACTTCTTTAAGCATCTTAATAGAGGTGTTATGATCAGCACTACTAGTTGGAATAGCTTTTACCCATTTAGTAACGTAATCAACAACAACTAAAATATGTGTATATCCATTAGAGGCAGGAAAAGGACCCATATAATCAAAGCCCCAAACATCAAATGGTTCAATAACAAGTGAATAATTCATAGGCATTTCTTGACGTCTACTAATATTACCAATTTTTTGACATTCATCACAAGATAGGACAAACTTACGGGCATCCTTCAAGAGAGTAGGCCAATAAAAACCGGATTGCAATACCTTATGTGAAGTTCTATCTCCCGCGTGGTGTCCTCCATAAGTTTCGGAGTGGCACTTGCGTAGGATCTGTTCCTGTTCATGCTCAGGTACACAACGTCTAATAACACCATCTACTCCTTCTTTATAAAGATGTGGGTCATCCCAAAAGTAATGTCTCAAATCATAGATGAACTCTTTCTTTTGTTGATATGTGAAGCTAGGTGGTATAAATTTAGCAACTATGTAATTAGCATAATCAGCATACCAAGGGGTACTACGAGAAGTACTTACGACATTTAATTGTTCATCAGGAAAGCTATCATCAATAGGTAGTGGGTCATCAAGAACATTCTCTACCTAGATAAGTTGTCTACAACAGGGTTCTCAGCTCCTTTTCTATCAACAATATGCAAATCAAATTCTTGTAGCAAGAGAACCCATCTAATAAGTCTAGGTTTAGCATCTTTCTTCTCCATAAGATATTTAATAGCAGCATGATCAGTGTGGATAGTTACTTTAGAATCAACAATATAAGGGATGAACTTATCACAAGCAAATACAACTGCTAAAAGTTCTTTTTCAGTAGTAGCATAATTTATTTGAGCATTGTCTAGGGTCTTACTAGCATAATGGATAACATTTAATTTCTTATCAACTCTTTGCCCTAGAACAGCACCTACAGCATAATCGCTAGCATCACACATAATTTCAAAGGGTAAATTCCAATCAGGTGGCTGAACAATAGGTGCAAAGACTAATGCTTTCTTAAGTATTTCAAATGCTTCTACACAATCATCATCAAAGACAAATGGTATATCTTTTTGTAATAAATTAGTCAGAGGCCGAGAAATTTTTGAGAAGTCCTTAATGAACCTCCTACAAAATCCGGCGTGACCAAGGAAACTTCTTATACCTTTGATGTCCTTGGGACATGGCATCTTTTCAATAGCATCAACGTTGGCTTTATCAACTTCAATACCTCTTTCAGAAACTTTATGCCCCAAGACAATACCCTCATTAACCATAAAGTGGCACTTTTCCCAATTCAAGACAAGATTAGTTTCTTCACATCTCTGCAAAACTCGATCAAGATTGCTCAAGCAATCATCAAAATAAGATCCATAGACGAAAAAGTCGTCCATGAAAACCTCACAAATCTTTTCACAAAAGTCAGAGAATATAGCCATCATGCATCTTTGAAAGGTAGCAGGTGCATTACATAAACCAAAAGGCATACGTCTATAAGCAAAAGTACCAAAAGGGCATGTAAAAGTAGTCTTTGATTGATCTTTAGCCGACACAGGTATTTGAGATAAACCAGAATAACCATCTAGAAAGCAGTAATGTGTATGTTTGCATAATCTTTCTAGCATTTGATCGATAAAAGGTAAGGGATAATGATCTTTCTTAGTAGCCTTATTTAATTTGCGGAAATCAATTACCATCCTATAACCTGTAATAATTCTTTGTGGAATCAATTCATCTTTATCATTAGGAACAATAGTAATACCTCCCTTCTTAGGGACATAATGAACATGACTTACCCACTGACTATCAGCAACGGGATAAATTATACCTGCCTCCAGAAGCTTTAGTATTTCTTTTCTTACCACTTCTTTCATTTTAGGATGCAGACGTCGTTGAGGATCACGAACTGGTTTGGCATCTGCTTCCAAATTTATTTTATGTTGACATAGAGTGGGACTAATGCCCTTAAGATCATCAAGAGTATATCCAATAGCAGCACGGTGCTTCTTCAGAGTTTTCAATAATCTTTCTTCTTCATGCTCTGAAAGGTTAGCACTAATAATAACATGATATATCTTCTTTTCATCAAGATAAGCATATTTAAGATTATCAGGCAAGGGTTTAAGCTCAAACACGGGATCACCCTTAGGTGGAGAGGGATCCCCTAGGATTTCAACAGGCAAATTGTGTTTCAGCATAGGTTCCTGTTTAAAGAATACTTCGTCTATTTCCCTTCTTTCATTCATAAACATATCATTCTCATGGTCTAGCAAATATTGTTCTAAAGGATCACTAGGAGGTACGGCAATAGAAGCAAGACCAATAATTTCATCCTTACTAGGCAATTCTTCTTCAAGGTGTTGTTTACTAAATTTGGAGAAATTAAATTCATGAGTCATATCATCCAAGCCAATAGTAACAACATTATTTTCGCAGTCTATCTTAGCATTAACAGTGTTCAAGAAGGGTCTACCAAATATAATGGGACAAAAGCTATCTTGTGGGGAACTAAGAACAAGAAAATCAGCAGGATATTTAGTTTTCCCGCACAAGACTTCAACATCTCTAACAATTCCCAGCGCTGAAATAGTATCTCTATTAGCAAGTTTAATTGTGACATCAATATCTTCTAACTTGGCAGGTGCAATTTCATGCTTGATTTCTTTATACAAGTCATAAGGTATAACACTAGCACTAGCACCCATATCACATAAGCCATGATAACAATGTTCCCCCATTTTAACAGAAATAACAGGCACGCCTACCACAGGTCTATGTTTATCCTTAGCACAAGGTTTAGCAATTCTAGCAGTTTCACCGCAGAACTGAATAACATGCCCATCAATATTATCAGACAAGAGATCTTTAACAATAGCAATATTAGGTTCTACTTTAACTTTCTCAGGAGGGGTATATGTTTTAATATTGCTTTTACGAACCATAGTTTAAGCTTTAGCATGATCCTTTATCCTAACAGGGAAAGGTGGTTTCTCAACATAACAAGTAGGAACAATAGGATCATTATAAATGACAATCTTTTCTTCAACTTTAATGGGTGCAGCTACTTTTACTTCTATGGGGGGATGATATTTAAACCACTTCTCCTTAGGGAGATCAACATAAGTAGCAAAAGATTCACAGAAAGAAGCTACTATCTCAGAATCAAGTCCATATTTAGTGCTAAACTTACGGAAAATATCGGTATCCATAAAAGATTTAACACAATCAAACTTAGGTGTCATACCTGACTCCTTACCTTTGTCGAGATCCCAATCTTCAGAGTTACGTTTAATTCTATCCAATAAATCCCATCTAAATCCAGTAGTCTTCATCATAAAAGAGCCAGCACAAGAAGTATCGAGCATGGTGCGATTATTTTCAGAAAGCCGAGCATAAATTTTTTTAAGGATTGTTTCTCTTGGGAGCTCATGATTGGGGCATGAATATAACATTGATTTAAGCCTCCCCCAAGCTTGAGCGATGCTTTCTCCTTCGTGAGGCCAAAAATTATATATATATATATATATATATATATATATATATATATATATATATAATTGCGATCACGATGAACAAGATGCATAGGGTAATACTTTTGATGAAATTCCAATTTCAATCTTCTATAGTTCCATGATCTCGTATCATCACATAGCCTATACCATGTCAATGCGTCTACCCTCAAAGATAAAGGGAAGACCTTCTTCTTAGCAACATCATCGGGTATACCTACAAGCTTAAATAATCCACAAACTTCATCCACATATATTAGGTGTTCATCAGGATGCTTTGTTCCATCTCCTGTAAAAGGATTAGCTAGCAGTTTTTCTATCATACCCGAAGGATACTCATAAGGAATTTCATTTTCAATAGGTTCAGTAGATTGAGGAACAACTCTTTGCTCTACTGGTCGGGGTGAAGATACCCTGAACAAGCCCCTCAGAGGATTACTTTCCATAGTAACAAGTGACAGTAAATTTCAGCACACTATATAAATTTTTCCTTACCAAATTCCACCTACAAAAGGCGCTTCACTCCCCGGCAACGGCGCCAGAAAAGAGTCTTGATGACCCACAAGTATAGGGGATCTATCGTAGCCCTTTCGATAAGTAAGAGTGTCGAACCCAACGAGGAGCAGAAGGAAATGATAAGCGGTTTTTAGCAAGGTATTCTCTGCAAGTACTGAAATAAGTGGTAACATATAGTTTTGTGATGAGATAATTTGTAACGAGCAACAAGTAACAAAAGTAAATAAAGTGCAGCAAGGTGGCCCAATCCTTTTTGTAGCAAAGGACAAGCCTGGACAAACTCTTATATAAGGAAAAGTGCTCCCGAGGACACATGGGAATATCGTCAAGCTAGTTTTCATCACGTTCATATGATTCGTGTTCGGTACTTTGATAATTTGACATGTGGGTGGACCGGTGCTTGGGTGCTGTTCTTACTTGAAAAAGCATCCCACTTATGATTAACCTCTATTGCAAGCATCCGCAACTACAACAAAAGTATTAAGGTAAACCAAACCATGGCATAAAACATATGGATCCAAACCAGCCCCTACGAAGCAACGCATAAACTAGGGTTTAAGCTTCTGTCACTCTAGCAACCCATCATCTACTTATTACTTCCCAATGCCTTCCTCTAGGCCCAAATAATGGTGAAGTGTTATGTAGTCGACGTTCACATAACACCACTAGAGGCTAGACAACATACATCTCATCAAAATATCGAATGAATACCAAATTCACATGACTACTAATAGCAAGACTTCTCCCTTGTCCTCAGGAACAAACGTAACTACTCACAAAGCATATTCATATTCATAATCAAAGGGGTAATAATACACATAAAGTATCTGAACATATGATCTTCCACCAATTAAACCAACTAGCATCAACTACAAGGAGTAATTAACACTACTAGCAACCTACTAGCACCAATCCCGGACTTGGAGACAAGAATTGGATACAAGAGATGAACTAGGGTTTTGAGATGAGATGGTGCTGATGAAGATGTTGATGGAGATTGCCCTCTCCCGATGAGAGGAGCGTTGGTGATGACGATGGTGATGATTTCCCCCTCTGGGAGGGAAGTTTCCCTGGCAGAACAGCTCTGCCGGAGCTCTAGATTGGATCCGCCAAGGTTCCGCCTCGTGGCGGCGGAGTTTCGTCCCGAAAGGTTGCTTCTTATTTTTTTCTCGACGGAAGACTTCATATAGGAGAAGATGGTCGTCGTAGAGCCACCAGGGGGCCCACGAGGAAGGGGGCGCGCCCTAGGGGGGGCGCCCCCCACCCTTGTGGAAAGGGTGTGGGCCCCCTGGTCTTCATCTTTGGCGAGGATTTTTCATTATTTATTATAAGGTATTCCGTGGAGTTTTAGGACTTTTGGAGTTGTGCAGAATAGGTCTCTAATATTTGCTCCTTTTCCAGCCCAGAATTCCAGCTGCCGGCATTCTCCCTCCTTATGTAAACCTTGTAAAATAAGAGAGAATAGCCATAAGTATTGTGACATAATGTGAAATAACAGCCCATAATGCAATAAATATCGATATAAAAGCATGATGCAAAATGGACGTATCAGCAGCTGAGGACACTCAGTCCTCACCATATTCCCCTTGAGCTAAGGTCACACAAACCTCGCCCAATCACTCGTGGTAAGTCTTCAGGTGACTTCCGAACCTTCACAAACTTGGTCACTCGGCGATCCACAATTCATCTTGGATGCTCTAGACCATGACGCCGAACCGTCTGGAAGAAGCACAGTCTTCAAAGGTAACAAGCGTCGGATCCACGCAGGATCAATCTCTTCGGTGATGCTCAATCACTTGGGGTTTGTAGGTGTTTGGGTTTGGGTTTTCCTCACTTGATGATTTTCGCTCAAAGTCCTCGGAGGATGGGTTGCTCTCAAATGACAAGTGTCAGTTTCTCTCGGAGAAGCCAACCAGCTAGTGGTTGTAGGGGGCGGCTATTTATAGCCTAGGGAGCAGCCCGACATGATAAGACATAAATGCCCTTCAATGGTAAGACTGTTAGGTGGATAGATATTTTGGGACAGCTGGCGCATAGCACAACAACGGTCGGAATTTTGAGTGGAGAAATCCTCAGGGCTATCATGTTCCTCACTGTGTAGGCAATCCACACTGGCAAATTCCTAACTCCTCAGTCAGAACAAATTCCTCAGAGACCAGAAGAACTTCATCTTTGTCACTAAAGAATATGACTGAACTATATGAGATTTCCAATGGCTTCACTCGAAGGGATTGGTAGGTGTAGCCGTGTAGGATTTGAGTTGAGCATCACATGGAAATTTTTCCTTAGTATTTCCTCGACCCCCTTTAACAGTACGGTGTTTCCTATGACTCAAGAAAGAGAAAATGAAACTACGAAAACAAAAATCTTCACGCTTCATGTTCCTCGAATGAATACCAAGTCTTCAAGGTCACACCAATTTCTTCACTTTCAAAGTCTTCAGAAATCCAAAGTCTTCAGTCGAAGAACTTCATTTTTAGGGTTCGACTTTCTCTGTAAATATCAAACTCCTCATAGACTTATAGACATGTGTACACTCACAAACACATTAGTCCCTTAACCTATAAGTCTTCAACACACCAAAATCACTAAGGGGCACTAGATGCACTTATAGAGACCAACTGCGGCGGGAGAAAAAATTATATATTTGAAAACTTCTTTCGAATACGAATTCATTGATATAATTTTTACTCCCGCCACAATCGGTCTTGATAGTTAAATTTACGCTCAAAGTTGAAGCACGGGGATAGAGGAAGCACTACATTGTGGAATGGAGGGAGTATTAACCAAACAGCCTACACCATCCATATTACATATAGTGTTAGCATTATTCTATTCATTGCTCTACTCTGTTACATTGCCACCATATTCCATGTGCTGACCCATTTTTCGGGCTGCAACGTATTATGTTGCAGACTTTTCAGACGAGGAGTAAGGTTCACTAGGTCGTTGCCGTGCAGCTCAGCTATGTCGTTGGAGTTGAAGGACTCACTTTATCTTCCAAGTCTTCCATTGTTATCGTATTAGATGGCCTTAAGCCGTATTAATGTAATAAGTTCTCCTCTGGGATACATTCGATGTAATAAGTGTGTGATTGCTACTCTGTTATAAATCCTTTGAGTACTGTGTGTGTCAGCATTACCAATCCAAGGATGACACTGAAGCATAGAGACTTGACGATCTGAGGTCGGGTCGCTACAAGATGGTATCAGAGCACACGCTGAGTGTAGGACACGACCACTAAGCTAAAGCCCTAGAACACTACTCTCTTCTCATTTCTGACTCCTCTTCATTTTCTACTCTTTAGGATGGCGGACGCAAGGAACAAGTTTGCACAACCGGATGAAGAAGCACCTTTTGGACGACACTTGAAGGAATTCACTAAGTACCTGAACATTGGAATACCAAGCTTCACCGGGACTTACAACGCCACTTTATCAGAAGAGGAGCGCTGGATGATTCAAGTTCAAGTTCCAGGAAGGACATTCACGCCAGTCACTAAGCCCATAGACTTTTCTTTTGATGCACCAACCTGGAGTCTAAGAAAGAGTATGGCAGCCCACATCACCATGGGATGCATTGGAGAAGTTGTTGGAAATATGCCCTAGAGGCAATAATAAAAGGATTATTATTGTATTTCCTTGTTCATGATAATTGTCTTTTATTCATGCTATAATTGTGTTATCCGGAAATCGTAATACATGTGTGAATACATAGACACCAACATGTCCCTAGTAAGCCTCTAGTTAACTAGCTCGTTGATCAACAGATAGTCATGGTTTCCTGACTATGGACATTGAATGTCATTGATAACGAGATCACATCATTAGGAGAATGATGTGATGGACAAGACCCAATCCTAAACATAGCACAAGATCGTATAGTTCGTTTGCTAGAGTTTTTCCAATGTCAAGTATCTTTTCCTTAGACCATGAGATCGTGTAACTCCCGGATACCATAGGAGTGCTTTGGGTGTACCAAATGTCACAACGTAACTGGGTGACTATAAAGGTATACTACGGGTATCTCCGAAAGTGTCTGTTGGGTTGACACGGATCAAGACTGGGATTTGTCACTCCGTATGATGGAGAGGTATCTCTGGTCCCACTCGGTAATGCATCATCACAATGAGCTCAAAGTGACCAAGTGTATGGTCACGGGATCATGCATTACGGTATGAATAAAGTGACTTGCCGGTAACGAGATTGAACGAGGTATTGGGATACCGACGATCGAATCTCGGGCAAGTAACGTACCGATTGACAAAGGGAATTGTATACGGGGTTGCTTGAATCCTCGACATCGTGGTTCATCCGATGAGATCATCGAGGAGCATGTGGGAGCCAACATGGGTATCCAGATCCCGCTGTTGGTTATTGACCGGAGAGCCATCTCGGTCATGTCTACATGTCTCCCGAACCCGTAGGGTCTACACACTTAAGGTTCGGTGATGCTAGGGTTGTAGAGATATAATATGCAGTAACACGAAAGTTGTTCGGAGTCCCGGATGAGATCCCGGACATCACAGGAGTTCCGGAATGGTCTGGAGGTGAAGAATTATATATAGGAAGTGCAGTTTCGGCCATCGGGAGAGTTTTGGGGATCACCGGTATTGTACCGGGACCACCCGAAGGGTCCCGGGGGTCCACCGGGTGGGGCCACCCATCCCGGAGGGCCCCATGGGCCAAAGTGGGGAGGGGAACCAGCCCATAGTGGGCTGGTGCGCCCCCCTTGGCCCACCCCATGCGCCTAGGGTTGGGAACCCTAGGGTGGGGGGGCGCCCCACCTGGCTTGGGGGGCACTCCACCCCTTGCCCCCCTAGGAGATCCCATCTCCTAGGGCCGGCGCACCCCCTAGGGGCCTATATAAAGGGGGGAGGGGGCAGCCGCACCTTTGAGTCTTGGCGCCTCCCTCTCCCCTGCTACACCTCTCCCTCTCGTAGTGGAACGGCGAAGCCCTGCTGCGGTGACCCCTGCATCCACCACCACGCCGTCGTGCTGCTGGATCTTCATCACTCTCTCCTTCCCCCTTGCTGTATCAAGAAGGAGGAGACGTCACACTGACCGTACGTGTGTTGAACACGGAGGTGCCGTCCGTTCGGCGCTAGGATCTCCGGTGATTTGGATCACGTCGAGTACGACTTCCTCATCCCCATTCTTTGAACGCTTCCGCGCGTGATCTACAAAGGTATGTAGATGCAATCCGATCACTCGTTGCTAGATGAACTCATAGATGGATCTTGGTGAAATTGTAGGAAATTTTTTGTTTTCTGCAACGTTCCCCAACAACGGCATCATGAGCTAGGTCTATGCGTAGTTCTCTTTGCACGAGTAGAACACAATTTGTTGTGGGCGTAGATGTTGTCAACTTTCTTGTCGCTACTAGTCTTATTTTGCTTCAGCAGTATCGTGGGATGAAGCGGCCCGGACCAACCTTACACGTACGCTTACGTGAGACCGGTTCCACCGACTAACATGCACTAGTTGCATAAGGTGGCTGGCGGGTGTCTGTCTCTCCCACTTTAGTTGGAGCGGATTCGATGAAAAGGGTCCTTATGAAGGGTAAATAGAAGTTGACAAATCACGTTGTGGCTTTCACGTAGGTAAGAAAACGTTCTTGCTAGAACCCTATTGCAGCCACGTAAAACTTGCAACAACAATTAGAGGACGTCTAACTTGTTTTTGCAGCAAGTGTTTTGTGATGTGATATGGCCAAAGTTGTGATGAATGATGAATGATATATATGTGATGTATGAGATGTTCATGCCATTGTAATAGGAATCACGACTTGCATGTCGATGAGTATGACAACCGGCAGGAGCCATAGGAGTTGTCTTTATTTTTTGTATGACCTGCGTGTCATTGAGAAACGCCATGTAAATTACTTTACTTTATTGCTAAACGTGTTAGCCATAGTAGTAGAAGTAATAGTTGGCGAGCAACTTCATGGAGACACGATGATGGAGATCATGGTGTCATGCCGGTGACAAGATGATCATGGAGCCCCAAGATGGAGATCAAAGGAGCTATGTGATATTGGCCATATCATGTCACTATTATTATTTGATTGCATGTGATGTTTATCATGTTTTTGCATCTTGTTTACTTAGAATGACGGTAGTAAATAAGATGATCCCTCATAATAATTTCAAGAAAGTGTTCTCCCTAACTGTGCACCGTTGCGACAGTTCGTTGTTTTGAAGCACCACGTGATGATCGGGTGTGATAGATTCCAACGTTCACATACAATGGGTGTAAGACGGATTTACACATGCAAACACTTAGGTTGACTTGACGAGCCTAGCATGTACAGACATGGCCTCGGAACACAGAAGACCGAAAGGTCGAGCATGAGTCGTATAGAAGATACGATCAACATGAAGATGTTCACCGATGTTGACTAGTCCGTCTCACGTGATGATCGGACATGGCCTGGTTAACTCGGATCATGTTATACTTAGATGACTGGAGGGATGTCTATCTGAGTGGGAGTTCATTGAATAATTTGATTTAGATGAACTTAATTATCATGAACTTAGTCTAAAATCTTTACAACATGTATTGTAGATCAAATGGCCAACGTTGTCCTCAACTTCAACGCGTTCCTAGAGAAAACCAAGCTGAAAGACGATGGCAGCAACTACACGGACTGGGTCCGGAACCTGAGGATCATCCTCATAGCTGCCAAGAAAGATTATGTCCTACAAGCACCGCTAGGTGACGCACCTGTTCTCCCTGCAGAACAAGATGTTATGAACGCTTGGCAGACACGTACCGATGATTACTCCCTCGTTCAGTGCGGCATGCTTTACAGCTTAGAACCGGGGCTCCAAAAGCGTTTTGAGAGACACGGAGCATATGAGATGTTCGAAGAGCTGAAAATGGTTTTTCAAGCTCATGCCCGGGTCAAGAGATATGAAGTCTCCGACAAGTTCTTCAGCTGTAAGATGGAGGAAAACAGTTCTGTCAGTGAGCACATACTCACTATGTCTGGGTTACATAACCGCTTGACTCAGCTGGGAGTTAATCTCCCGAATGACGCCGTCATTGACAGAATCCTTCAGTCGCTTCCACCGAGCTACAAGAGCTTTGTGATGAACTTCAATATGCAGGGGATGGAAAAGACCATTCCTGAAGTATTTGCAATGCTGAAATCAGCAGAGGTAGAAGTCAAAAAGGAACATCAAGTGTTGATGGTGAATAAAACCACCAAGTTCAAGAAAGGCAAGGGTAAGAAAACCTTCAAGAAGGACGGCAAGGGAGTTGCCGCGCCCGGCAAGCAAACTGCCGAGAAGAAGCAAAGAATGGACCCAAGCCCGAGACTGAGTGCTTTTATTGCAAGGAAAGTGGTCACTGGAAGCAGAACTGCCCCAAATACTTAGCAGACAAGAAGGCCGGCAAAACGAAAAGTATATGTGATATACATGTAATTGATGTGTACCTTACCAGTACTCGTAGTAGCTCCTGGGTATTTGATACCGGTGCAGTTGTTCACATTTGTAACTCAAAGCAGGAGTTGCGGAATAAGCGGAGACTGGCGAAGGGCGAGGTGACGATGCGCGTCGGGAATGGTTCCAAGGTCGATGTGATCGCCGTCGGCACGCTACCTCTACATTTACCTACGGGATTAGTTTTGAACCTCAATAATTGTTATTTAGTGCCAAGTTTGAGCATGAACATTGTATCAGGATCTCGTTTAATACAAGATGGCTACTCATTTAAATCCGAGAATAATGGTTGTTCTATTTATATGATAGATATGTTTTATGGTCATGCTCCGATGGTGAATGGTTTATTCTTAATGAATCTCGAGCGTAATGCTACACATATCCATAGTGTGAGTACCAAAAGATGTAAGGTTGATAATGATAGTCCCACATACTTGTGGCACTGCCGCCTTGGTCACATAGGTGTCAAACGCATGAAGAAGCTCCATGCAGATGGACTTTTAGAGTCTCTTGATTACGAATCATTTGACACGTGTGAACCATGCCTCATGGGTAAAATGACCAAGACTCCGTTCTCAGGAACAATGGAGCGAGCAACCAACTTATTGGAAATCATACATACCGATGTATGCGGTCCAATGAGTGTTGAGGCTCGTGGTGGTTATCGTTATGTTCTCACCCTCACTGATGACTTGAGTAGATATGGGTATGTCTATTTAATGAAACACAAGTCTAAGACCTTTGAAAAGTTCAAGGAATTTCAGAGTGAGGTTGAGAATCAACGTGACAGGAAAATCAAGTTCTTGCGATCAAATCATGGAGGAAAATACTTGTGTCACGAATTTGGCACACACTTAAGAAAAAGTGGAATAGTTTCACAACTCACGCCGCCTGGAACACCTCAGCGTAATGGTGTGTCCAAACATCGTAATCGCACTCTATTAGATATGGTGCGATCTATGATGTCTCTTACCGATTTACCACTATCATTTTGGGGCTATGCTTTAGAGACTGCCGCATTCACTTTAATAGGGCTCCGTCGAAATCCGTTGAGACGACATCGTATGAATTATGGTTTGGGAAGAAACCTAAGCTGTCGTTTCTAAAAGTTTGGGGATGCGATGCTTATGTCAAGAAACTTCAACCTGAAAAGCTCGAACCCAAGTCGGAAAAATGCGTCTTCATAGGATACCCTAAAGAAACTATTGGGTATACCTTCTACCTCAGATCCGAAGGCAAGATCTTTGTTGCCAAGAATGGATCCTTTCTAGAGAAGGAGTTTCTCTCGAAAGAAGTAAGTGGGAGGAAAGTAGAACTTGATGAAGTATTACCTCTTGAACTGGAAAGTGGCGCAACTCAGGAGAATGTTCCTGTGGTGCCTGCACCAATTAGAGAGGAAGTTAATGATGATGATCAAGATACTTCTGGTCAAGCTCCTACTGAAATTCGAAGGTCCACAAGGACACGTTCCGCACCAGAATGGTACGGCAACCCTGTCTTGGAAATCATGTTGTTAGACAATGGTGAACCTTCTAACTATGAAGAAGCGATGGCGGGCCCGGATTCCGACAAATGGTTGGAAGCCATGAAATACGAGATAGGATCCATGTATGAAAATGAAGTATGGACTTTGACTAACTTGCCCGTTGAGCGGCGAGCCATAGAAAATAAATGTATCTTTAAGAAGAAGACAGACGCGGATGGTAATGTGACCATCTATAAAGCTCGGCTTGTCGCCAAGGGTTATCGACAAGTTCAAGGGGTTGACTACGATGAGACTTTCTCACCGGTAGCGAAGCTGAAGTCCGTCTGAATCATGTTAGCAATTGCCGCATTCTATGATTATGAGATATGGCAAATGGACGTCAAAACGGCATTCCTTAATGGTTTCCTTAAGGAAGAATTGTATATGATGCAGCCGGAAGGTTTTGTCGATCCTAAGAATGCTGACAAGGTGTGCAAGCTCCAACGCTCGATTTATGGGCTGGTGCAAGCATCTCGGAGTTGGAACATTCGCTTTGATGAGATGATCAAAGCGTTTGGGTTTATGCAGACTTATGGAGAAGCCTGCGTTTACAAGAAAGTGAGTGGGAGCTCTGTAGCATTTCTCATATTATATGTAGATGACATACTTTTGATGGGAAATGATATAGAGCTTTTGGACAGCATTAAGGCCTACTTGAATAAGAGTTTTACAATGAAGGACCTTGGAGAAGCTGCTTATATATTAGGCATCAAGATCTATAGAGATAGATCAAGACGCCTCATAGGTCTTTCACAAAGCACATACCTTGATAAGATATTGAAGAAGTTCAATATGGATCAGTCTAAGAAGGGGTTCTTGCCTGTGTTGCAAGGTGTGAAATTGAGCTCAGCTCAATGTCCGACCACGGCAGAAGATATAGAAGAGATGAGTGTCATCCCCTATGCCTCAGCCATAGGTTCTATTATGTATGCCATGCTGTGTACCAGACCTGATGTAAACCTTGCCGTAAGTTTGGTAGGTAGGTACCAAAGTAATCCCGGCAAGGAACACTGGACAACGGTCAAGAATATCCTGAAGTACCTGAAAAGGACTAAGGAAATGTTTCTCGTTTATGGAGGTGACGAAGAGCTCGTCGTAAAGGGTTACGTCGACGCTAGCTTCGACACAGATCTGGATGACTCAAAGTCACAAACCGGATACGTGTATATTTTGAATGGTGGGGCAGTAAGCTGGTGCAGTTGCAAGCAGAGCGTCGTGGCGGGATCTACATGTGAAGCGGAGTACATGGCAGCCTCAGAGGCAGCACATGAAGCAATTTGGGTGAAGGAGTTCATCACCGACCTAGGAGTCATACCCAATGCGTCGGGGCCGATCAAACTCTTCTGTGACAACACTGGAGCTATTGCACTTGCCAAGGAGCCCGGGTTTCACAAGAAGACTAGGCACATCAAGCGTCGCTTCAACTCCATTTGTGAAAATGTTCAAGATGGAGACATAGATATTTGTAAAGTACATACGGACCTAAATGTAGCAGATCCGTTGACTAAACCTCTCCCTAGAGCAAAACATGATCAACACCAGAACTCCATGGGTGTTCGATTCATCACAATGTAACTAGATTATTGACTCTAGTGCAAGTGGGAGACTGTTGGAAATATGCCCTAGAGGCAATAATAAACGGATTATTATTGTATTTCCTTGTTCATGATAATTGTCTTTTATTCATGCTATAATTGTGTTATCCGGAAATCGTAATACATGTGTGAATACATAGACACCAACATGTCCCTAGTAAGCCTCTAGTTGACTAGCTCGTTGATCAACAGATAGTCATGGTTTCCTGACTATGTACATTGAATGTCATTGATAACGAGATCACATCATTAGGAGAATGATGTGATGGACAAGACCCAATCCTAAACATAGCACAAGATCGTATAGTTCGTTTGCTAGAGTTTTTCCAATGTCAAGCATCTTTTCCTTAGACCATGAGATCGTGTAACTCCCGGATATCGTAGGAGTGCTTTGGGTGTACCAAATGTCACAACGTAACTGGGTGACTATAAAGGTATACTACGGGTATCTCCAAAAGTGTATGTTGGGTTGACACGGATCAAGACTGGGATTTGTCACTCCGTATGACGGAGAGGTATCTCTGGGCCCACTCAGTAATGCATCATCACAATGAGCTCAAAGTGACCAAGTGTCTGGTCACGGGATCATGCATTACGGTACGAGTAAAGTGACTTGCCGGTAACGAGATTGAACGAGGTATTGGGATACCAACGATCGAATCTCGGGCAAGTAATGTACCGATTGACAAAGGGAATTGTATACGGGGTTGCTTGAATCCTCAACATCATGGTTCATCCGATGAGATCATCGAGGAGCATGTGGGAGCCAACATGGGTATCCAGATCCCGATGTTGGTTATTAACCGGAGAGCCATCTCGGTCATGTCTACATGTCTCCCGAACCCGTAGGGTCTACACACTTAAGGTTCGGTGATGCTAGGGTTGTAGAGATATAATATGCAGTAACCCGAAAGTTGTTCGGAGTCCCGGATGAGATCCCGGACGTCACGAGGAGTTACGGAATGGTCCGGAGGTGAAGAATTATATATAGGAAGTGCAGTTTCGGCCATCGGGAGAGTTTTGGGGATCACCGGTATTGTACCGGGACCACCGGAAGGGTCCCGGGGGTCCACCGGGTGGGGCCACCCATCCCGGAGGTCCCCATGGGCCAAAGTGGGGAGGGGAACCAGCCCATAGTGGGCTGGTGCGCCCCCCTTGGCCCACCCCATGCGCCTAGGGTTGGGAACCCTAGGGTGGGGGGCGCCCCACCTGGCTTGGGGGGCACTCCACCCCTTGGCCGCCGCCCCCCCTAGGAGATCCCATCTCCTAGGGCCGGCGCACCCCCTAGGGGGCCTATATAAAGGGGGGGAGGGGGCAGCCACACCTTTGAGTCTTGGCGCCTCCCTCTCCCCTGCTACACCTCTCCCTCTCGTAGTAGAACAGCGAAGCCCTGCTGCGGTGACCCCTTCATCCACCACCACGCCGTCGTGCTGCTGGATCTTCATCAACCTCTCCTTCCCCCTTGCTGGATCAAGAAGGAGGAGACGTCACACTGACCGTACGGTGTTGAACACGGAGGTGCCGTCCGTTCGGCGCTAGGATCTCCGATGATTTGGATCACGTCGAGTACGACTTCCTCATCCCCGTTCTTTGAACGCTTCCGCGCGTGATCTACAAAGGTATGTAGATGCAATCCGATCACTCGTTGCTAGATGAACTCATAGATGGATCTTGGTGAAACCGTAGGAAATTTTTTGTTTTCTGCAATGTTCCCCAACAGAAGTCTACAAGAAGGATCTCAAGGATACTATCTACCAGATTAGTGGGCGCCGAGATGAGCAATGGGAGATGATCAGCACCAGGAAGGATAGATCAATTGTCGCTTTCATCCAGGAGTTAAACCAGCACATTCGTCGCCAGGAGAACCAGATTCGAGAAGCTCAGAAGGATGACAAAGAGATCGCTGAGATAAAACAGAAGATGAGTGAAGGCAAAGCCAAAGGTTTTCATGAGGATGAGCACGACACCTTGTGGTTTGAGGACCGTATATATGTGCCCAATAATGCCGAGATCAGGAAGTTGATACTACAAGAAGCTCATGATCACCATACTCGATACACCCCGGAAACACTAAGATGTATTTGGATTTGAAGGAGCGTTTCTGGTGGACCAGAATGAAGAAGGATATTTCCGAGTATGTAGTCGTATGTGATGTATGTCAGAGAGTGAAGGCAGAACATCAGAAGCCAGCAGGATTGCTATAGCCTATGCTGATACCCGAATGGAAGTGGGATAAGCTTGGCATGGATTTTATCACCAGATTGCCCAGGACCAAATCAAGATATGATTCTATATGGGTAGTGGTTGATCGCTTGACCAAAGTGGCTCACTTTATCCCAGTAAAAACCACGTATACATGTGTGAAGTTGGCCAAGATATACATGACCAGGATCGTGTGTCTGCATGGAGTTCCGAGGACCATTGTATCTGATAGAGGAACGCGGTTTACTTCAAAATTTTGGCATCAACTACACCAGATGTTGGGAACCAGGCTGGAGTTCAGTACAACTTTTCACCCGCAGATAGATGGACAGACTGAGAGAGTCAATCAGATTCCGGAGGACATGTTGAGAGCTTGTGCACTAGACTACGGATCTAGTTGGGATGACAACTTGCCCTACGCAGAGTTCTCATACAACAACATCTACCAGGCCAGTTTGAAGATGACACCATTTGAAGCCTTGTATGGGAGAAGATGCCGAAGACCGTTGATGTGGGATGAAGTTGGAGACCGCCAGTTGCTTGGACCAGATTTGATTAAGAAATCAGAAGAGAAGGTTAAACTGATTCGAGATAGACTGAAGGTAGCTCAGTCAAGGCAGAAGAGTTATGCAGATTCAAGACGCAAGGAGGTAGTCTATGAAATTGGAGACAGAGCATATCTGCGAGTTTCACCTTTGCGAGGTGTTAAACGTTTTGGAGTTAAGGGAAAGTTAGCCCCGAGATTTGTGGGACCATACCGTGTCTTGAAACGCATGGGAGAGGTTGCCTACAAGTTGGAGTTACCCGAAGGACTGTTAGGAGTTCATGATGTGTTCCACATTTCCCAATTGAAGAAGTGTCATGCTGACATGGTCGATATACCACTGAGAGATACAGTACCCCTTGAAGCAATTCAGTTGGACAGTGATCTGACCTATGAAAAGAAACTAGTCAAAATTCTTGAGTTTCCCAGCTGAGTCACTCATAGTAAGGTTATCAAGTTTTGCAAAGTTCAGTGGAGCCACCATACCGAGGATGAAGCCACCTGGGAACGAGAGGATGATCTTCGCAAAGACCACCCACACCTATTTTCTAGCCAACCCGAATCTCGAGGGTAAGATTCATCTTAAGGGGGGGGGTAGGTTTGTAACATCCCCAATTTTCAATTTGGAATGTTATACATAGGTCATTCATGCATATCATTTTTTGTTGCATTTTGTTTCGCGATCCTCGAAATTCTAAGCAGCTCAAGGATCCTCGGAGAGAGTTGGGGATTTCACCGTTTTCATATTTGAATTTTATCAAATATTGAAACGAGGATCATTGGTTTTATTGTTTTTCTCTCCAAAATATTTTCACACTAAAAGATATGAGGGGAGATAATATGACTTCTCCAAAATAAATGAAATATTGGAGGAAAAATATTTTAAAATCAAATATTTGATTTCATTCGGATTTTATTGCTATTTTATTTGCATAGGAAAAATACGCGTTTTTCAAAATTGCATTTTAGGCCCAAATAAATGTTCACCTTGTCCGGCATATTTTTAGAGGACGGGGAAAATTTATTTCGGGATTTTTGGAGTCCGTTTAGTATTTCTTTTCTTTCTTTTTCTGCATGACGATTTTTTTTTAAAAAGTCAAACCGACTCCGGGCCGTACCCGAGCGGGACTCCGCCCGGGGGGGTTTATAAGCCGGGGCCCCCCCTGCCCGCCGAAGCCCACCCGCGCCGCCGCAACCCTAGCGCCGCCGCCGCCGCCTCGGTTTTCGCGAGAAAACCGATCGGTTTTTTTCCGAAACCCTAGATTCTTTTTTTGGATCCGGTTCGGTTTTTTTCCGGTTTAGTTATATAGAGGACGTTTGTCCGTACGTTCATTTTAAAGAACGGTTTTCGCCCGTTAGCCGCAGACAGCGAACGTTCGTTCGTTAGCCTGTTCGTCCGTTTTTCTTTTTCTCGGGTTTTTCGCGATTATTTTCGATCACGATTTCTGATCTGATTTTCGTTTTAGTTTATCTTTTCGCTCGTTTATCGGAATCAGGCGATTCAAGTGCCTAGATCTTCATCTCGAAGCCCTCTTTCCGTTTAACCAACTTGAACAAGATTTTGGTACTGTAAAATTTGATTTTAGGTCAGATTAGTAATCGGATCTTGTTTCTCTCGCAGTTTGAGTTTCATTGCTCCATTTGATTTGATTCTTTTTGCAAACCGGAGTTCTTAAGTTGAATTTTCTGGTTAGATCTTCGTAGTTGAGTTTTACCAGTGGATCTTTGCTTGATTGCTTATGTATGCTATTGTTTGTTTGCGATAGAGCACCCGGAGTGCGAAGCATGCTACTACGAGTCTCTAGGTTTTGCGAATCGTCAGCAAGGCGAGTAACACATTGATCATACTCTTTTCATACCTAGTTTTTATGCATTAGTTCCAACCCTCAAACGTTGCATGGTTAGGATCTGAATAACTTGTGGGTTTGGGAAGTAGATGATGAGGTAGAACCTATTACATGTTTTATTATCAAACCCTTGGGAGTTACTTCTACGTTGCTTATATTGCTATGCTATGCTCGTAGACGTGGATTGGGTGAGTGTATCCATGACAGATGTGAGATTGTTAATTAATGGTTCAACTTAAGGTGGCAATTTTAATACATGTCTGGGTGGATTGCTTGTTTGGGCACCTGGAGAATCCAGTGTTGTCCTAGGATATCCCGGAATACCCGTGTGATTTTCCTACGGTCCGCCACCCAGGCTCGAAGGGATCATAAGACTATTCATGCTAGAAACTTCCGTGTGCAGCCACAAGCCATTATGGGCTCTGGCATAATATGAGTAGGTTGTGTGACCTCTTTCAGTGGTGGGCTAGCAGATGTAGGGGAAAGTAGGTGTAATTGTCCACCCAGAGTAAAGAGTTAATGCTTCCGACAGACTGTGTCTCGGTCATCCGTTTCTCAAACATCATGTAGTGCGAGAAATCCAATGGAGGAGATCGAGTCTTGTGGGGACAAGTGCGCAAACCTCTGCAGAGTGTACAATCTAATCATGGTTAGCCGTGTCTCCGGTTATGGACATCTTGAGTATCTAGTTTTTGGATTATCCTATTGTATCTCATCACCCTAATTTAATTGGATGGGTTAATGAATTACTTTAATTGGGATTGAGTTGGAGGAACCTTCTCAATGATGTTTTAGCTACCATGATAGTTAAAATAAAACGTATTCCTTTGTTGTAGGGAAAAATTGGCTTTTCGCAAAAACATACTCCCTCCATTCCAAAATATAGTGCGCCTGCGCTTCCCGAGGTCCAACTGTTGGGGAACGTGGTAATTTCAAAATTTTCCTACGCACACGCAAGATCATGGTGATGCATAGCAACGAGAGGGGAGAGTGTTGTCTACATGCCCTCGTAGACCGTAAGGGGAAGCGTTATATCAACGCAGTTGATGTACTCGTACGTCTTCACAATCCGACCGATCCAAGCACCGAAAGCACGGCACCTCCGAGTTCTGCACACGTTCGGCTCGGTGACGTCCTCGCCTTCTCGATCCAGCAAGAGGGGCGAAGTAGTAGATGAGTTCTGGCAGCACGATGGCGTGGTGACGGTGTTGGTGAAGAACAATCTTCGCAGGGCTTCGCCTAAGCACTACGAAAACTATGACGGAGGATAAACTAGAGGAGACGGGGTTGCCGGCACACGGCTTGGTGTTTCTTGATGTGTCTTTGGTGCTAGCCCAACCCTTCTATTTATATGTTGAGCCCTGGGGTCGAAACTTGGAGTAAAAGCCTCCTCAAAGTCGGTTTCACCTGAAAGGCAAGAGTCCTTCTCGGACTCCAGGGCTAGACGCCAGGGTTCCCGGCGTCTACCCCCTAGACGCCAGGGTTCCTGGCGTCTAGCCTCTGGTCTCCGCAAAACTTCCTTTTGCACTTTCCAAAAGCCTCGTGGGCTTTCCCCTTTGGCCCAGATAAAGTGTTCTCATGCCCAAACATTTCGGGAAACATCCGGAACCCCTTCCGGTGAATTCCGGAACCCTTTCGGAGATCGAACACTACTATCCCACATATCAAACTTTGTCTCCGGACCATTCTGGAGTTCCTCGTCATGTCCGTGATCTCATCCCGGACTCCGAACAACATTCGGTCATCAACATACATAACTCATATAGTACTATATCGTCAACGAACGTTAAGCGTGCGGACCCTACGCGTTCGAGAACTATGTAGACATGACCGAGACACCTCTCTGGTTAATAACCAATAGCGGGACCTGGATGCCCATATTGGCTCCTACATATTCTACGAAGATCTTTATCGGTCAGACCGCATAACAACATACGTTGTTCCCTTTGTGATCGGTATGTTACTTGCCTGAGATTCGATCGTCGGTATCTCAATACCTAGTTCAATCTCGTTACCGGCAAGTCTCTTTACTCGTTCCGTAATACATCATCCCGCAACTAACTCATTAGTTGCAATGCTTGCAAGGCTTATAGTGATGTGCACTACCGAGTGGGCCCAGTGATACCTCTCCGACAATCGGAGTGACAAATCCTAATCTCGAAATACGCCAACCCAACAAGTACCTTTGGAGACACCTGTAGAGCACCTTTATAATCACCCAGTTATGTTGTGACATTTAGTGGCACACAAAGTGTTCCTCCGGTAAACGAGAGATGCATAATCTCATAGTCATAGGAACATGTATAAGTCATGAAGAAAGCAATAGCAACAAACTAAATGATCAAGTGCTAAGCTAACGGAATGGGTCAAGTCAATCACATCATTCTCCTAATGATGTGATCCCATTAATCAAATGACAACTCATGTCTATGGTTAGGAAACATAACCATCTTTGATCAACGAGCTAGTCAAGTAGAGGCATACTAGTGACACTCTGTTTGTCTATGTATTCACACATGTATTATGTTTTCGGTTAATACAATTCTAGCATAAATAATAAAGATTTATCATGATATAAGGAAATAAATAATAACTTTATTATTGCCTCTAGGGCATATTTCCTTCAGTCTCCCACTTGCACTAGAGTCAATAATCTAGTTCACATTGCCATGTGATTTAACATCAATAGTTCAAATCACCATGTGATTAACACCCATAGTTCACATCGACATGTGACCAACACCCAAAGGGTTTACTAGAGTCAATAATCTAGTTCACATCGCTATGTGATTAACACCCAAAGAGTACTGAGGTGTGATCATGTTTTGCTTGTGAGAGAAGTTTAGTCAACGGGTCTGCCACATTCAGATCCGTAAGTATTTTGCAAAGTTCTATGTCAACAATGCTCTGCATGGAGCTACTCTAGCTAATTGCTCCCACTTTCAATATGTATCCAGATTGAGACTTAGAGTCATCTGGATCAGTGTCAAAACTTGCATCGACGTAACCCTTTACGACGAACCTTTTGTCACCTCCATAATCGAGAAACATATCCTTATTCCACTAAGGATAATTTTGACCAATGTCTAGTGATCTACTCCTAGATCATTATTGTACTCCCTTGCCAAACTCAGGGCAGGGTATACAATAGGTCTGGTACACAGCATGGCATACTTTATAGAACCTATGGCTGAGGCATAGGGAATGACTTTCATTCTCTCTCTATCTTCTGCCGTGGTCAGGTTTTGAGTCTTACTCAACTTCACACCTTTGTAACACAGGCAAGAACTCCTTCTTTGACTGTTCCATTTTGAACTACTTCAAAATCTTGTCAAGGTATGTACTCATTGAAAAACTTATCAAGCGTCTTGATCTATCTCTATAGATCTTGATGCTCAATATGTAAGCAGCTTCACTGAGGTCTTTCTTTGAAAAACTCCTTTCAAACATTCCTTTATGCTTTGCAGAATAATTCTACATTATCTCCGATCAACAATATGTATTTCACATATACTTATCAGAAATGCTGTAGTGCTCCCACTCACTTTCTTGTAAATACAGGCTTCACCGCAAGTCTGTATAAAACTATATGCTTTGATCAACTTATCAAAGCGTATATTCCAACTCCGAGATGCTTGCACCAGTCCATAGATGGATCGCTGGAGCTTGCATATTTTGTTAGTACCTTTAGGATTGACAAAACCTTATGGTTGCATCATATACAACTCTTCTTTAATAAATCCATTAAGGAATGCAGTTTTGTTTATCCATTTGCCAGATTTCATAAAATGCGGCAATTGCTAACATGATTCGGACAAACTTAAGCATAGATACGAGTGAGAAACTCTCATCGTAGTCAACACCTTGAACTTGTCGAAAACCTTTTTGTGACAATTCTAGCTTTGTAGATAGTAACACTACTATCAGCATCCGTCTTCCTCTTGAAGATCCATTTAATCTCAATGGCTCGCCGATCATTGGGCAAGTCAATCGAAGTTCATACTTTGTTCTCATACATGGATCTCATCTCAGATTTCATGGCCTCAAGCCATTTCGCGGAATCTGGGCTCATCATCGCTTCCTCATAGTTCGTAGGCTCGTCATGGTCAAGTAACATGACCTCCAGAACAGGATTATCATACCACTCTGGTGCGGATCTCACTCTGGTTTACCTACGAGGTTCGGTAGTAACTTGATCTGAAGTTACATGATCATCATCATTAGCTTCCTCACTAATCGGTGTAGTAGTCACAGGAACAGATTTCTATGATGAACTACTTTTCAATAAGGGAGCAGGTACCGTTACCTCGTCAAGTTCTACTTTCCTCCCACTCACTTCTTTCGAGAAAAACTCCTTCTCTAGAAAGGATCCATTCAAAGCAACAAATATATTGCCTTCGGATCTGTGATAGAAGGTGTACCCAACATTTTCTTTTGGGTATCCTATGAAGACGCACTTCTCCGATTTGGGTTAGAGCTTATTAGGTTGAAACTTTTTCACATAAGCATTGCAACCTCAAACTTTAAGAAACGACAGCTTAGGTTTCTTGCCAAACCATAATTCATACGGTGTCGTCTCAACGGATTTAGATGGTGCCCTATTTAACGTGAATGCAGCTGTCTCTAATGCATAACCCCAAAACGATAGTGGTAGATCGGTAAGAGACATCATAAATCGCACCATATATAATAAAGTACGGTCATGGCGTTCGGACACACCATTACACTGTGGTGTTCCAGGTGGCGTAAGTAGTGAAACTATTTCACATTGTTTTTAACTGAAGGCCAAACCCGTAACTCAAATATTTTACTTCTGCGGTCATATCATAGAAACTTTTATTTTGTTACGATGATTCTCCACTTCACTCTGAAATTCTTTGAACTTTTCAAATGTTTCGGACTTGTGTTTCATCAAGTAGATATACTCATATCTGCTCAAATCATCTGTGAAGATCAAAAAATAATGATACTTGTCGTGAGCCTTAACACTCATCGGACTGCATACATCAGTATGTATTATTTCCAATAAGTCAGTTGCTCGCTCCATTGTTCCGGAGAACGGAGTCTTAGTCATCTTGCCCATGAGGCACGGTTCGCAAGCATCAACTGATTCATAATCAAGTGATTCCAAAAGCCCATCGGCATGGATTTTCTTCATGCGCTTTACACCAATATGACCTAAACGGCAGTGCCACAAATAAGTTGCACTATCATTATTAACTTTGCATCTTTTGGCTTCGATATTATGAGAATGTGTATCACCACAATCCAGATCCAACAAACCATTTTCATTGGGTGTATGACCATAGAAGGTTTTATTCATGTAAACAGAACAACAATTTATTCTCTTACTTAAATGAATAACTGTATTGCAATAAACATGATCAAATCATATTCATGCTCAACGCAAACACCAAATAACACTTATTTAGGTTCAACACTAATCCCGAAAGTATAGGGAGTGTGCGATGATGATCATATCAATCTTGGAACCACTTCCAACACACATCGTCACTTCATCCTTAACTAGTCTATGTTCATTCTGCAACTCCCGTTTCGAGTTACTACTCTTAGCAACTGAACCAGTATCAAATACCGAAGGGTTGCTACGAACACTAGTAAAATACACATCAATAATCTGTATATCAAATATACCTTTGTTCACTTTCCCATCCTTCTTATCCGCCAAATACTTGGGGCAGTTCTGCTTCTAGTGACCAGTCCCTTTGCAGTAGAAGCACTTAGTCTTAGGCTTAGGACCAGACTTAGGCTTCTTCACTTGAGCAGCAACTTGCTTGCCGTTCTTCTTGAAGTTCCCCTTCTTCCCTTTGCCCTTTTCTTGAAACTAGTGGTCTTGTCTACCATCAACACTTGATATTTTTCTTGATTTCTACCTTCGTCGATTTCAGCATTACGAAGAGCTTGGGAATCGTTTCCGTTATCCCTTGCATATCATAGTTCATCACGAAGTTATACTAACTTGGTGATGGTGACTAGAGAATTCTGTCAATCACTATTTTATCTGGAAGATTAAATCCCACTTGATTCAAGCGATTGTAGTACCCAGACAATCCGAGCACATGCTCACTGCTTGAGCTATTCTCCTCCATCTTTTAGCTATAGAACTTGTTGGAGACTTCATATCTCTCAACTCGGGTATTTGCTTGAAATATTAACTTCAACTCCTGGAACATCTCATATGGTCCATGACGTTCAAAACGTCTTTGAAGTCCCGATTCTAAGCCGTTTAAGCATGGTGCACTAAACTATCAAGTAGTCATCATATTGAGCTAGTCAAATATTCATAACATCTGCATCTGCTCCTGCAATAGGTTTGTCACCTAGCGGTGCATCAAAGACATATTTCTTCTGTGCAGCAATGAGGATAAACCTCAGATCACGGATCCAATCCGCATCATTGCTACTATCATCTTTCAACTTAGTTTTCTCTAGGAACACATATAAAACATAGGGAAGCAATAACGTGAGCTATAGATCTACAACATAGATATGCAAATACTATTAGGACTAAGTTCATGATAAATTAAAGTTCAATTAATCATATTACTTAAGAACTCCCACTTAGAAAGACATCCCTCTAATCTTCTAAGTGATCACGTGATCCAAATCAACTAAACCATAACCGATCATCACGTGAAATGGAGTAGTTTTCAATGGTGAACATCACTATGTTGATCATATCTACTATATGATTCACGCTCGACCTTTCGGTCTCAGTGTTCCGAGGCCATATCTGCATATGCTAGGCTCGTCAAGTTTAACCTGCGTATTCTGCGTGTGCAAAAACTGGCTTGCACCCGTTGTAGATGGACGTAGAGCTTATCACACCCGATCATCACGTGGTGTTTGGGCACGACGAACTTTGGCAACGGTGCATACTCAGGGAGAACACTTTTATCTTGAAATTTAGTGAGAGATCATCTTATAATGCCACCGTCAATCAAAGCAAGATAAGATGCATAAAAGATAAACATCACATGCAATCAATATAAGTGATATGATATGGCCATCATCATCTTATGCTTGTGATCTTCATCTCCGAAGCACCGTCATGATCACCATCGTCACTGGCATGACACCATGATCTCCATCATCTTGATCTATATCAATGTGTCGTCACATGGTTGTCTCGCCAACAATTGCTCTTGCAACTATTGCTATCGCATAGCGATAAAGTAAAGCAATTATTTGGCGCTTGCATCTTATGCAATAGAGAGATAACCATAAGGCTTTTGCCAGTTGCCGATAACTTAAACAAAACATGATCATCTCATACAATAACTTATATCTCATCACGTCTTGACCATATCACATCACAACATGCCCTGCAAAAACAAGTTAGACGTCCTCTACTTTGTTGTTGCAAGTTTTACGTGGCTGCTACGGGCTTAGCAAGAACCGTCCTTACCTACGCATCAAAACCACAACGATAGTTTGTCAAGTTGGTGCTGTTTTAACCTTCGCAAGGACCGGGCGTAGCCACACTCGGTTCAACTAAAGTTGGAGAAACTGACACCCGCCAGCCACCTGTGTGCAAAGCACGTCGGTAGAACCAGTCTCCGTAAGCGTACGCGTAATGTTGGTCCGGGCCGCTTCATCCAACAATACCGCCGAACCAAAGTATGACATGCTGGTAAGCAGTATGACTTATATCGCCCACAACTCACTTGTGTTCTACTCGTGCATAACATCAACGCATAAAACCTGGCTCAGATGCCACTGTTGGGGAACGTGGTAATTTCAAAAATTTCCTACGCACACGCAAGATCATGGTGATGCATAGCAACGAGAGGGGAGAGTGTTGTCTACGTACCCTCGTAGACCGTAAGCGGAAGCGTTATATCAACGCGGTTCATGTAGTCGTACGTCTTCATGATCCGACCGATCCACGCACCGAAAGCACGACACCTCCGAGTTCTGCACACGTTCGGCTCGGTGATGTCCTCGCCTTCTCGATCCAGTAAGAGGGGCGAAGTAGTAGATGAGTTCCGGCAGCACGACGGCGTGGTGACGGTGTTGGTGAAGAACAATCTTCGCAGGGCTTCGCCTAAGCACTACGAAAACTATGACGGAGGATAAACTAGAGGAGACGGAGTTGCCGACACACGGCTTGGTGTTTCTTGATGTGTCTTTGGTGCTAGCCCTACCCCTCTATTTATATGTTGAGCCCTGGGGTCGAAACTTGGAGTAAAAGCCTCCTCAAAGTAGGTTTCACCCGAAAGGCAAGAGTCCTTCTCGGACTCCAGGGCTAGACGCCAGGGTTCCTGGCGTCTACTCCCTAGACGCTAGGGTTCCTGGCGTCTAGCCTCTGGTCTCCGCAAAACTTCCTTTTGCACTTTCCAAAAGCCTCGTGGGCTTTCCCCTTTGGCCCAGATAAAGTGTTCTCGTGCCTAAACATTTCGGGAAACATCCGGAACCCCTTCCGGTGAATTCTGGAACCCTTCCGGAGATCAAACACTACTATCCCACATATCAAACTTTGCCTCCGAACCATTCCGGAGTTCCTCGTCATGTCCGTGATCTCATCCCGGACTCCGAACAACATTCAGTCATCAACATACATAACTCATATAGTACTACATCGTCAACGAACGTTAATCGTACGGACCCTACGTGTTCGAGAACTATGTAGACATGACCGAGACACCTCTCTGGTCAATAACCAATAGCGGGACCTGGATGCCCATATTGGCTCCTACATATTCTACCAAGATCTTTATCGGTCAGACCGCATAACAACATACGTTGTTCCCTTTGTGATCGGTATGTTATTTGCCCGAGATTCGATCGTCGGTATCTCAATACCTAGTTCAATCTCGTTACCGGCAAGTCTCTTTACTCGTTCCATAATACATCATCCCGCAACTAACTCATTAGTTGCAATGCTTGCAAGGCTTATAGTGATGTGCATTATCGAGTGGGCCCAGAGATACCTCTCCGACAATCGGAGTGACAAATCCTAACCTCGAAATACGCCAACCCAACAAGTACCTTTGGAGACACCTGTAGAGCACCTTTATAATTACCCAGTTACGTTGTGACGTTTGGTGGCACACAAAGTGTTCCTCCGGTAAACGGGAGTTGCATAATCTCATAGTCATAGGAACATGTATAAGTCATGAAGAAAGCAATAGCAACAAACTAAACGATCAAGTGCTAAGCTAACGGAATGGGTCAAGTCAATCACATCATTCTCCTAATGATGTGATCCCGTTAATCAAATGACAACTCATGTCTATGGTTAGGAAACATAACCATCTTTGATCAACGAGCTAGTCAAGTAGAGGCATACTAGTGACACTCTGTTTGTCTATGTATTCACACATGTATTATGTTTCCGGTTAATACAATTCTAGTATGAATAATAAACATTTATCATGATATAAGGAAATAAATAATAACTTTATTATTGCCTCTAGGGCATATTTCCTTCACCAACTTTGAACATAAGTTTAACCAACGAGACCAATTGTGGTGGGAGAAAAAATTATATAATTGAAAACTTCTTTCGAATATGAATTCATTGTTATAATTTTTACTCACGCCGCAATCGGTCTTGATAGTTAAATTTACGGTCAAAGTTGAAACACGGGGATAGAGGAAGCACTACATTGTGGAATGGAGGGAGTATTAACCAAACAGCCTCCACCAGCGATATTGCATATAGTGTTAGCATTATTCTGTTCATTGCTCTATTGTGTTACATTGCCAGCATATTCCATGTGCTGACCCGTTCTTCAGGATGCAACATATTATGTTGCAGACTTTTCAGACGAGGAGTAAGGTTCGCTAGGTCGTTGCCGTGCAGCTCAGCTATGCCGTTGGAGTTGAATGACTCACTTTATCTTCCAAGTCTTCCGCTGTTATCGTATTAGATAGCCTTAAGCCATATTAATGTAATAAGTTCTCCTTTGGGAGACATTCGATGTAATAAGTGTGTGATTGCTACTCTGTTATAGATCCTTCGAGTACTGTGTGTGTCAGCATTTCCGATCTAGAGATGACACTGAAACACAGAGACTTGACCGTCTGAGATCGGGTCGCTACAAATTTGTAGAGAAAAACATCTAGGATGCCAAAATATATCTCACTAGATTCAACATAAGATGTATTTCATATTATATATATTTGTAATATTGTAGGTATAAATAGTTTTTTTTATAAACTTGGTCAAAGTTTGACTTTTAAAAAAAATTCATATGCACTATTTTATGGAATGGGGGAGTATCAAACTTCTGTATCATTTGATTAATCAGAAAAAAAGAAAAAGAAAAAATGCATTGGTCTCGCATGAAATCGAATGATGTAGGAGTTAAATGAGGCTTAATTAATTCTTATCTAGATGAGAGCTGGTCACACCTTTATTTTTATCTTGTGTTTTATCCAAAGGATAATTAATAAACTCCTTATTGAAGCCAGGCAGTGGCACGAGACATCAGTCCGGTGGCACGCCACACCCCAAGCCTCGAACCCACCTAACCCTAGAGAAGCCCTCGGCCTCGGGTCGCCGGCGCCGTCGGCGACTCCGAGGGAGCTCTCCTCTTCCCTTGCCGGTGAGAACGGAACACCTCTCTGCCAGCCGTTTCTCGTAAGCATCTCATATCTTTTTTTTGCCCAAAGATCCAATTTCCCCTCTCTGTAAACACGTCGCGTTTCCGCTGCTAATCTATGCGCAGCAGCATGCAAACTGCTTAAATCTGGCATGCCAAACTCGTCCTACGGCGAGCTCTGGTGATAATCTGGCTCTTAGATAATCCCTATTGGTGTTAGTATTAAAACCAGTGGCGGATCTAGGATTTGAAGACAGGGTGGTCCTCCTAATTTTTTTTGACATCTATGACATGTGAATTTTCTAACTAATTATCTATCCCACATAGAGATCCCGTATGTTCGTATCTACATACCAGATCTACAAAAGCAGTGTCCGTGATCCTCTTCATTCTTCAGTAATTTTGCAATAATAACTTTCCTTTATCAAACATAATAACGTAATTGAACACAAATGATGTGCAAAATTATTTGTACTATGTGTTTGTCTATTCGTGTGTTCTGGACAGTGGATAGCACGACAAAGAACAAACCCTAAATCAATTGGGGGGTTTGGCAGTGGGCGACCTCAAATCTGACGACCACCGGGAGTGCTGGAGACCTGAGATGTGGTCTGGGCGGCGGGCGGCGGCGGCTTGCTCCAAGCGCCGTGCGGCCAGGGCCAAGGCCACAGCCCGCAGGGGGTCGTGGACGCGCGGAGGGTGAGGCTGGCTGTGAGGGCCGGGTGGATGGCGGAGAAGAAGGGGGGAAGAAGAGGCTCGTGGGCGTCCGGGTGAGCGGTGAGGCTGACATGGTCGCGCAGAAGCGGCGAGGCGGGCGGGGACGGAGGCGGCTGGGCATCGTGGGCGGGAAGGCTCGATGTGGTGCAGACGTGAAGTGGTGGATGCATGCATTGTTGCTTGTTGGGTCAAGTGTTATTGGGCTTTTCTTTTTCTCTCCGACACGTCTCGAACTGCATAGGTATAAAGGCCGGACCAAAATTCCAGGGTGGGCCGCCACCCTGGCCACCCTGTAGCTCCGCCTCTGATTACAACAACAACAACAACAACAACAAAAACTCTTCATGGATTGGAAATTTGGATATCTACTGTTCATTACTTGGCTAGAAAATGCTCGATGCCGAGCAAAATGTTTTACTCTGTCTATTAAATTGCTAGAGAATGTAGTGCTCTGTTGTGGTATGCAGAAAAGTTTTGGTAGGAACGCAATACACAGGGGAGGCTGGAAATTGCTCTGCTTCCCTAATTTGGTGTTAAGGTCGTAACCGTTATAAGAACTAACCAAACCTGCATTGCTTTGTGCGAACAACCCAGCTAAACAAGTAAAACATTCATACTGATGCAACATTGATAACATGGACACTTTTTGCGGCAATTGATATCTGCCCTGGGCCGGGCCTCATTACTTCATGTACTAATTGTGGAATATGTACACACATGGCAGGTTTTGAAGCCTTTAGGTAAGAAATCTGAGGTAGGGTTGCTATGGAGTCGTCAGATGACGAGCATGCCATGGAGAGTGATACTGTGACTAAAAGTGATCTGATCAGCGAGCTGCCTGAAGACATCCTCCAGAAAATCCTGTCATGCGTGTGGATTAGAACTGTTGTGCGCATGCGCAGGGTGTCTAGGAAGTGGATGGAACTGTGTGAAAGCCTGCAGTTCATACGCCTTGATTACAGAGATTTCGAACATTGGAAGGTCGAGAAGTTTACTCATTTCGTTAACAACCTATTGCTTGTCCGTCGGAAAGTAGACTTGCACACATTCCAGCTGCATTGGAATCCTCATGGTCCCCTGAACTGCAATGATGTCAGAATGTGGATTGGCTATGCGGTGAAGCATAATGTTAAAGTGCTTGACGTGAAACTTTGTCTATATGATAAGACTGTTTTACCTCCTGCCATTTTCACCTGCCGCTCGCTTCAGGAGCTAAATTTGCAGTGGGGTAATGCTCCCTACCGAGATTATGACCACACGGGACTTGTACTGCCTGACATAATCAATCTTCCTTCTCTCAAGAAACTTACTCTGCGCGACGTGGAAGTGGATGAGCTTTCTCTGAACAGATTCATTGCCCGGAGCCCTGGCCTAGAAGACTTGAATTTGATAGACTCTGCGATGCGTCTTGATCTCATAGCCTCAAAAGCATTAAAAAGGCTAACCCTTGATGGCTTCCTAGGTGAGTGCGATGGATTCACAATTGCTGCCCCTCATCTCATTAGCTTTGAGTGCACGGGATGTTCACTGGAAGCTATTTCCTGGAGAGACCAACCATCTCTAGAGAGCGCACGCATAGATACTTGTGGGTATACATTTGATTGTGAATCAAAGTTCACTGGAGTTCTTAAGTATGCCAAGAAGCTTGCATTATTTGGTTCTGACATAAAGGTATGGCTTTTGAAAAGACAAGCCTGCGGTTCTATCTGTTGTTTTTTATCTTTAATATTTTTGCTAGAACATGCATTCTTTTATTATTCTTGTTAAACTATATAAAAATGAATTATAAAACTTATTACATTATTCAACCGTTGCTGTTGTTTGTAGTCGTTAATGTCAAATTTATCACTACCATGTTTCCAGAACAAAATGGAAGTAAACAAAGTAGTTTTACTTAATAGTTGAAACACTTCTGCTGCAACAAAAAGGTAAAATCTAAGTGCCGTTGCTCAATGATTTGGGTGTACATTTTGTTTATTCTTACTGCTAAAGTGGATCTGATCATTTTGAATGCAAAACCTAATATCCATGAGTTCATCATATTGCTCCGTTAACTTTGAATTAGTACTAATATTTAGAGCATCTCTAGCAGATCCCGTAAAAACACCACCTGTAAAAACAGTTTACAGGTCCCCTTATAACGAATTTACGGTACCGCGAGGCATCGGGCGGAACAGATCCCATAAACCCGTACCATAAAAGTTTTTTTTCTTTGTTTTCTCCTCACGCTTCTTCTTCCCCGGGACACACACATGGACGAACTCGAACTCTGGCCGGCTAGAACGGCGCCGCTCCGGCCTGCCGCCTGCTCCGGCCGCTGCCTGCTCCAGCAACTTTCCGGCGACGCTCCGTCCCGCCGCATGCTCTGGCGATGCTCCGGCCAGCTGCTGCCAAGCTGCTCTGCCTGCTCGCTGCTTGCACGCGGCGTCGCCAGGCCCCCTGCTCGAGCGTTGACCGGTTTTATGGGATCCTCAAAAAACGGCTCGAATCCTCCATATATGACGGATGGTTGCTCTAATATACGGGAACCTGTAAAAAAATATGGGGTATGCTATTTTACAGGATCTATTCGGTGTTTTTTTTTTCAACCTGTACAGTAAATCTGAACGTTTGACCGTTTCTACGGGATCTGCTAGAGATGCTCTTATGTTGGTCTAAATTCTAACAAACAACTATTGGAGTTGGTTCAATATTTTTCTATACTGATCTCTTCCACAATTTGATTTTCTTACCTTAGTTATGTCCACCAAAATAGAGCACACTTTCAGTAGAAGTAAAAGTGGATCAGATATGATGGAAGCATTCGGAGTGTGAAACCTGGATATGAAATGTAATTCTGTTTGATATGGATACTGTTAAGCTTTAACCACTTAGTTAGTGCTGTGCGTAAGCAGATAGAAGAGAAAAAAAATGCGCTTGAGACATTGTGTTTGATAAGCTTACTAACAAAATTGGCAGTTTTTGTTTTTGATGAGCTTACACTTAGTTACTTGGAAGGCTTTAACCACTTGCATGTTTTCTCAACTGTAACAAAATTCATAATTTTCGTAGTGGGAAATTTGGTCTGTTGGCTTCTTATAGCTGAATATCAATTATCAATTATGATGCAACAGTTTTATATTGCTACATTTTCATGATGTCTTGTGTTGCAATGCTAATTTGATGTTTGCACTCTTCCGTTCAAGTTAATGATACGGTGTTATCGGTATTATAATTGCTTTAGGTTTGTCCTAGTCATAACTCACTCGCTCACTCAATGCAAGGTTATGTTGGAAAAGGAGCTGCCAACATGTTCAGCGTTTGAAAACCTCACAACTCTTGAGATTGGCGAATGGTATTTAACTGAGGACTTGTTCGTTGTGCTTCGCTTCCTCCAGCTTTCACCGAGGCTAGAAGAACTCACTTTGATGAATAGGCCGGTATGCTGCATGTAATATCTATTGCATTTACTATATTGAGAAGTTTTGCTAAAATATATCCTCTCCTTTTGCTTTCTGTTTATCTCTAGCTTGATGAAGGAGCGGAAATAGATTGCATGCCAATTGACGGGATGACCTTCCGGTGTCCACTCCTTGAAAGTGTTGTCATACAATGTTCAGAGGGTGATGGAAGAATTGATAAGCTGCTAAGTGTTCTGGTAGTCAATGGGATTAGTCCAGACAATATAAATATTGCCTTCTATGATGAAATTGAAAAGCGGGACCGTGCGGAGAGGATACGTGCCGACGAGGAACGGTCGAAGGAGCTGCGCATCTTCGAGAAGAGGGTGAGGAGAAATCCAGAATGGAGAGAGTATGATCCTTACGCAATGAGTGAGTCTGACAGCAAGCAGAGTGATGATGGGTTCAGCGATGCATCTGATGACCCTGATGACTACTGAGGGGGTATGGCTTTCAGAGCAATGAATTTGAGAGTTTGACGCTAGAGCCCTGCAGGGTGGGCTACTGCTTTTATACCCATCCAATATTCTGTTCCTTCTGTTCTAGATGAGACCTTCATCTCTTGGATCCTTCCTCTTGCTTCTGAAACTTGGTGACTTGTGGGTTATGGAGCCGAACATCTTATGCTCCGAGCGTTTGTACCGTTTGAGCATAGTTGTGTAATGCGACATGTATACATATTGACCTGTTGTTTTGAACATAGTTGTGCAATGTGACATGGATACATATCGACCTGTTGTTTCTGCAATTACTCTCTAGTTAGCCGTGTGGTCACTGATGGTTAGTGTTGTCCCATGCTCTAGAGTTCGTGTGTGCACTGTACGACCTTTCATATGATGGGAGGCCTTTTCGGTTAATCGACTCTAGAGCGGAGTTGTTTTCTTCCTAAGCTTTGTTCTTGGATCATCGGGGCTAGCATGATCAAAGCACAAAATGAGCACCTGAGAATAACAATTGGTTTTTTTTCTCTTGCTCAACTAATTGACTCAGGCATCCTTCATATTTTGGAATCCTACAGAGATGGTTGTTCAAAAGAATTGAATTTCATTCTCATTGGAGGTGTTTAACAAATGAGAGATAGTTTGTGGAGGATAAGTAGATTTTTTAACTTAACCGTCTGTTCGAAGGGATAACTCGGTCCTAAGAAAGCAGCTCGCTAAACTCAAGCTTGAAGCATAGTTATTCATCTAACCATCATTGTCATTAGGAAAACGTTTGTTTTAAGCCGACTGATAACAACGAAACTTAAACCGTCACACTCGCTTGACACGTGTCCCTTGTGGCGCCCGCCCGCTGCCCCACTTCCTAGCGTTATCTTCAGGCCATCCACACGTTTTCTCCAGTCTCATTCCTTTTTGGACGCCATAGCCACCATCCCCGCAAGCTCGCCATGGCCCATCTCTCCTACTTTGATCCCGCATCTCCTTGGTTCATCCCTGCCTGCTCCGTCTCCCTGGTTCATCCCGCCATGGCCGCACCTCTCCTGCTTCACACCTCGCCATCTCCTTGCTTCATCCCCGCTCGATTCTTCTTCATCCCGTCATGGCCGCACATGCTGATTTTTTTCTCATGGTGTGGGCGGCGATGCGAGGGGTCCGGCGAGGTGCTGCAGCCGTTGATGGTGTCTCAAGGCGGAGCCTCTCGCCGCACTTGCTACAATAGGGAGGCCGAGGAGGAGGTGCAAAACATCAACAAGCTCAACCGCTCGACGATGCGAGGCTGCAACAGCCGGTGAAGCAGAGGGGGCTCGCCGGCGTTGCGATGAAGCATCGCCGGGGGGCCGCCGGAGCTGCAGTGAAGCACGCGGGGTCGTTGAAGCGTCGCCGGAGCTGCAGTGAAGCGTCACCAGAGCTGCAATGAAGCGTCGTCGGAGTTGCATTGAAGCGCCGGAGGGCCGTTGAAGCTTCGCCGGTGTTGCAATGAAGCGCCGACGGAGCTGCAATGGAGCGATGGCGGGCGCCGGCGGTGTTGCGCGGGGCTGCCATGGGGAGCTTCTGTGTGGTGCTGCTGCCATGGAGGAGCTACCTCATCCTGCGGCTGTGAGCTTCTAAATCGGACGGCTCTAGGGGCGGTTTAATTATGCTAAACATCATCCAGATGATTTGTAGCAGTGGCCTTGTCATTAACATCAAAACCCTCATTATAGATTGTCATTTCAATCTCCTCTTTTGGTGGTCAATGACAGTATGGTTAGTGATAATTCCCAAGTTTTTTTGTGTGGGGTTGATTTTTTTTGAGGTAATTTTGTGTGGGGTTGATAATTCCAAGTGTGGCGAGAATTGTAGCACTTTTCGAAAGTGGAGGCCGTAAGTACATTAACCCCCAAAACTGCCCAAATAGGCCCAAATATCAGGCGGGCCGGTGGGCTAAACGTGCCGGTGGGCCGGCCTGTTTCCTTGCTGTGTCCAGCACGACCCATGTATTAGGCTCATATTAGACCGTGTTGGCCCAGGCCAAGTTTGGCGGGGGCACCCTCGGTCCCTCCCTCCGTTCGTGGGGATGTAGCTTTACTCCATCCCGGTCGGCCGGTTGGGGGGCAAGCCAAATCCAAACTTCAGAACTCAAAGTGCCTCGCCTTGAACCCTAGGAAACCTCGCGGGTGCGGTTGGCTACCGTGCTGGACATTCAGCGAGAGCGCTCCTCTTCCTCGCCGGTGAGAACAAAGCTTCTTCTTGCATTTTATTGTATATATAAGCATAAGCATACATTGGTACCATCCCAGATCTGGTTCTTGCTCTCATTTCACCCCCGTTTGTTGTACTCTGCGTGCTCAAGCTTCTCGGATGAGACCAAGATATCTCTCTTTGTAAAGCCACACGTTTTCCCTTTGGAATCCATATCATAGTTTTGCAGGTTCACTGAAAATCTATGCACGCCTGCTTGCCAAACCGCTTAGGGTGTGTGTGTCAGTCAGACTGTCAGTGCCCAGATTAGCCCTGCCCAAAAGTAAATAAAAAAAGATTTCCCATTATACTGATAACCTATGATTGACCAGACATTAGCGACGGTCTCCTTTTTCATTTACATTTTCTGAAATTTTTAGGTACTCTCCTTACTGGCGTAGTATTACAGAAAGTGTCATGTTCTGGGTCTGTGCCCATAGCCGACTAGGGATATGCTCAATGCCAAGCAAGATTTCTTACTTGTCAATACATATTTTGATGCCCTATTGTGGTACGCATTTTTCGGTTGGTCGATTACCCAGGGTGGCGGCAACCGTTCTGCTCCACGACCCCCAGTTTGATGCTGAAGTCACAACAATTATGAGCACTAACCAAGACTTGCAATACTTAGTGTGAAGAGTCCACTAAACAAATAAAACCTTCATATTATTTATGTAGCATGGTAACATGGACACTCTTGAGATAATTGAACTTTTTCTCTGCTGGGGCCTCATCACTTGATGTATTAATCGTGGAATGTGTATATACATGGCAGGTTATCTAGCCTTTTTGGTTAAGGAATCTGAGGCAGGGTTGCTATGAAGTCAGGTGATAAGAAGGCCATGAGAGGTGACAGTGATCAGATCATACACCTTGATTACAGACTTTGGGCGTTGGAAGGTCGAAAAATTTGCTCATTATGTTGACAACCTATTGCTTGCCCGTCGTAATGTTGACTTGCACACATTCCGTCTGCATTGGGATCCTCATGCTCCCCTGAACTGCAATGATGTCAGAAAGTGGATTCGCTACGCTGTGAATCATAAAGTTAAAGTGCTTGACGTGGAGCTTTGCATGTATGATAAGACTAATTTACCTCCTGGCATTTTCACCTGCCGCTCACTTGAGGAGCTAAATTTGCAGTGGGGTGGAGCTCCTTTTCGAGATTATGAGCATAAGGGACTTGTGCTGCCTGACATAATCAAGCTTCCTTCTCTTAAAAAACTGACTCTACGCGATGTGGAAGTGCATGAGCTTCCTCTGGAGAGTTTCATTGCCCGGAGCCCTGGCCTAGAAGACTTGCATCTGATAGACTCTGCAGTGTGTCTTGAGCACATAAAATCAAAAGCGCTAAAAAGGCTAACCATTGATGGTTCCATGTATGGACCAGATAGAATGACAATTTCTGCTCCTAATCTCATTAGCTTTGAGTGCACCGGTTTTTCACTGGAAGATATTTCTTGGAGAGACCAGCCATCGCTAGAGAGCGCACGCATAAATACTTGTGGGCGTACATTTGGTGGTGAATCTAGGTTTACAGGAGTTCTTGTGCATGCCAAAAAACTTGCACTATTTGGTTGTGACATGAAGGTATGCTTATCAGAAGACAGGCCTGTTGTTCTGTTTGGTATTTTTCTACTTTGTTTTCTTGCGAAAATATGAATTATCTTTTGTCATAAATTCTGTATGGAAAAGGGTTTAATAAAACTATATGCTCTCTGCTCTGTATCTAGAGCTGTGGTGCATGGTTGCTGTCGCTTGTAGTTGATAGTAGCACGTCAGCATGTGTATTGCTATATTTACCGAAAGCAAAATGGAAGTCAATAAAGTGGTTTTACTTAAAAGTTAAACACTTATGCTGCAACTAAAAGGCAAATATAATGTGATTGACTAATTTGTCAATGTACATTTTTGTCATGCTTTGCTTAATTTACCTCCTGTAAGTTGTCAATATTGGTTATTTTACTTTTTTGCTGATGATGTTCTGAAGATATTAAGATCCATTAGGGAAATGCCTGCAAGACAAACTCGTGTATCACATGTATTGCTTAATTTTCCTACCCTGATGGATTGAATATTGGCGCCCTTACATTTTCAAAGTGCAGCAGTAGATTTTGCCCTATTTTCAAGGCGTATTTGTCTATTTGGGATCAATAGCTTTTAGTTTTCTTTCTTAAAGGCTCTTCATGTGTTATGTTTGTTGAGACCGGTAATGATTGAATATCGGTTGCCTTTGCATTGCCGGTGCGCAGTCATGTTTTACTGAGGTGTATTTGAAATCAGAAGTTCTCTGTTTTCCTTTCTAGGAGGTTCTTCGCAAGTTATGTTTGTTGAAGTTTAATTCTAGTGTGGTAGGCTTAATGTTGTGTGTGTACCTTTTTTAATTTTTTTGCTGCTGAAATGGACGTGAATGTGCAAAGCAATATATATATGAGACCATGAGTTTATCCATTAATGCTGAACTAGTTCTGGTAATTCATGTTGGTCTAAGTTCTAACAAACAACTGTTGGATTCATAATATTTTTCTATACTGATCTGTTTTACGATTTACTTTCCTTCTATCAGTCGTTTACACTAGAACAGAGCAAACTTTCAATTTTAGTAAAAGTGCATCAGATATGAAGGAAACATTCAGAATATGAAAGCTAAGATATCAAACGTCATTCTGGTTGATATGGATATTTTAAGCATTTGCTGATTTGCTGTGCGTAAGCAAATGGCAGAAAAAACATGAACTTTAGAGATTGTGTTTGATAAGTTCAAGGTGCAGCTATTGTAGAAACATCGGGCAATGTTTCATTTGTTTGTTTTCATAGTGAGACATTTTGTCTGTTGGCTTCTTATAGCTTTCAACATTAGTTGTCAACTGTGGTGCGAAAGTCTTGTAGTGGTAGTGCTACATTTTCATGATGTCTTGTGTGGCAATGGTCATTTGATCTTTTCCCATTTTTGTTCAGTTATTATACATTATCATGCTTGTTTCTGCTTCGGAATAGTTATAACTCGCTTGCGTACTCATTTAATCAAGGTTATTTTGGAAAATGAGCTGCCTACATGTTCAGTGTTTGAGAACCTTGTAACTCTTGAAATTGGCAAATGGCACTTGACCAAGGACTTCTATGTTTTGCTTCGCTTCCTCCAGCTTTCACCAAGACTAGAAGAGCTCGCTCTGATGCATAGACAGGTACGCAGCATGTAATATTATTGAATTGAAATATTTTGAAAAGGTTCGCTAACATGTAGGACCTTTTCTCTCTCTCTTCCTGTTTGTCTCTAGCTTGACGAAGCAGCAGAAACAGAAGGCATGCCTACTGATGGAATGACCTTCCAGTGTCCATTCCTTAAAAGTGTCATCATACAGTATTCAGAGGGTGATGATGGAATTGACAAGCTGGTGGATGTCCTGGTAGCGAATGGTGTCAGTTCGGACAAGATAAGTGTAACTTCCTACGAAGATATCAAAAAGAGGGCCTTCGCTGAGAATGCACGCGCCGAAGAGGAACGCCCGAAGCAGAAGAGGGCGAAGAAAAATCCAGACTGGGAAGATGATGACTCCGACGAACAGAGTAACCCTGATGATCCTAGCAGTGACGAGTATGATCCTGATGACTTTTGAGGAGCGAAGCTTTGGCAGCGATGAATCTGAACATGATGATTTCTAGAGCTCTCTAGGGTTAAGTTGTGCCCAACCATTAGTTTCCCTTTTGTTCTGCATGAGACCTTCATTTGGATCCTTGTCCTGAAACTTGGTGAATGCTGGGTTTTGGAGCAGCAAAACTATCCATATATGCTGTAAGCATTTGCACTGCTTGAGCATAGCTGTGTAGCGTCTTGGCTCCGGGTTTGATTTCCGCGCCTGCTATTTTGCCGAAATTGTCTGGACCAGAGGTGTTTGCAATTGCTCTGCTGTTAGCTGTGTGACTACTGATGGTTCTTCGATGTGAGCTGTAAATAGATGCGTGGATGTTCCTGTGATTTGGGCTGTTACTACTGCTAGATGATATGCAGTTGTATTAGAGATGTGTAGTGGAGGTGGACGTTTGGTATATGGGTGTATCTACACCCTACATGAAAAGGAAAGATTAGTTGTAATTAAATAAAAAGTCAAAAAATTCTTAAAATATTATTTAAATAAACTTGACCTTCCATTGTACCGCCTCCGTCTCGAAATTCTTGTCTTAGATAAGAATTTTGGGATGGAGATAATACTTGTGAAAAAGTTAAAAAAAAACCTTGACTGGTTTTAAAAAGATACAAATTTTTGGTCAAAATAGTGTGAATAATGACCCTATAATAGCAAATAAATTTTCAGCTCGCTTCAGTGCTTGTAGTTGTCGTTAGGTGGTCTACGGAGCTGGATGTAATTTTCATTATTTCTTGTGTTCGTTGTACTACCATTGAATATGAATAGATCGGAAGTTTTCCCGTAAAATAATAATGATAAATAAATTCTGTTTTTTGCCTTGAAGTCAACTCTGGGCTTATTTTCCATGAAAAATTATATATACTAGTGCAAAAGAAAATTAAGTTTATTGCAAAAAACTTCTGAACTATTTTGACTTTTTTTTGTAATTATTAAATATTTTTCCCCATATAGGCTATAGGAACCAAGACTCCAAGAGGTACTACTCTGATAGTGCTGCTTGTTTTCGAAAAAAGATAGTGCTGCTTCGCCCGCGCTCCCCGAAAATCAGAAGCGAAACGCGCGCGGGAGGACAGGAGGAGCGGCGCTGGAGCTGGGAAGCACAGCAGGCCTCGACGGCGGCGGCGCAGGTCAGCCTCCCCCTCTTCCTTCTCTCCCCGCCCTCATCTTCCTCTTGTCTCCCCGCCCACCCCCCTCCTTTCTCTCTGCGGCGTTACGCGTTGCCCCGTCTGCCCCTCACGACGGCGGCCTCCATCTCGGATGCGGCTCGGCCACCACGGCCAGCAGCCCATGCCGGCCGCTGCCTCCTGCCACTCATGGCGACCGCCGCGTTGATCACCACCGCCGGGACCCCATGGCGACCGAGCCTTTCCCCCTCGCCCCCCATGGCCGGCACCCCATGGCGGCTGCTGTGTGTAGTGTAGGTGCTGTTATTTCTGTACAAGTGATGCTGTTGTATTCTTGACATATAACCTTCCACAGATATTCACATGTTGCACACAAGTTAGTTTTAAACATTACTCCCTCTGTAGAGAAATATAAGAGCGTTTATATTCAAAGTACAATATTCATCCTATTACAAATGAGCAATTCCATTTTGACAACGATCATCCAAATAATATTCAGAATTGAGTCTCTCATGTGAATTCCAAGTGTCTGTTCTTGAACACATCCAAACAACATTATTCAGTTTCAGGTTCAATTTCAATATCAATGTCTGCGAGGTTTGATGTTGGGACCAATTCAATTCCATGGCCCTCAATATCAACATCAACATCAACATCCAAATGGAGCCTTAATATATAGGAGGCCACATTTGGTGAGTGAGTTGGACTTTCTCTCATCGGCATACTGCAAATTGTTGATGCAGGGTTGAGAATAAGAAACAGTGACCTGTCCCACCTGGCGAAATGCCTTGTTACTACGACGTTGCCGACATCCTCATGGAGGAGGAGGTAACCGTGCTCGTGTTATCCTCTGGTTCATTTATGCTTGTGCAGATGGCATGAATACTCTACTGTAATTGCAGCTTATTTCGGTTGTTTTCCAAGTAACTGCAAATGGCGTCGGTCTGCTAGATCCTGGTGCCGAGAGAAACAGTGTAAGCATCTTTTTTTGACCCTTAGTGTAAGACTGTAAGCATCTGTCCGACGGCATTTGTGTATTTATGTTTAACTGCTATGTTAAACTTGCTGATGGGCAACTGCTGCCAATTCTTCCTCTGATCTGTTTGTTCTTGAGCAAATTACTTTTCAAATACGTTGACTAGTTGAATGATATTTACCTGAGATAGATGCATTGTATTTTAGTTTGCAAAATTGATATGGAATGCTAGATGCTTTCTTTTGCCCCTCTGCCTTATTTCTTAGTGAACACCAACTGGGAGTTAGATGCTTTGGTTTTTTAGCACCTTTTCTTGCCACTGTGGAAAATGAATCAAAGTATTTATCTGGTTCCAATGCTTAATTTCTTATATTCTTTATGTTCAGGTTGAAAAGGGTGCTAAAGTAGACCTTCCATTTTGGCTTGCGCATGGAATGCTGTCTCTGGAACAAGCGGTGTCAATAAATGTACCTCCTTGCTTCACCCAGAAGTAGGCTTCTTCGTAATCTGTTTTTTGTATTTGTAGAAATTCTTGAGAGGGACACTAATATATACTGGATGCAGTAGTATGTAGTTATCGTTCTCATTTCAACAAATTTACATGGAAATTCCTCTTGTCAACTTAATGATGCTTTTAAGTAGATACCCTTTTTAACTGAATGAAATACCCATTGGTTGAGTTTTGTGGCTTGTGTGACGTAATTTGCATGCAGAACTCGGAAGGAGATCCAAGCTGATGCAGCCTGTGTTGATTTGAGGGTTCGGTGCCCTTACTTTTATGAGCTTGGATGCAAGATTGTTCCTCTGTAAGTTCTGAACGATCTCAGTTACACATTCTATTTTATTTCCATTTTTGCCTATCTCATTTCCTTTCTCTGTGCAATCTTAAATTCACAAATTCTCAATTAAATGTTTCTATACGATTTTGTTAGAAATAGATTACCCACTCCACTGCTTCGCAGAACTTTGATGAGCCTTAGCCATGTTATATTCTCAGTTGCAATAACTGGGTAATTGTGTAGGCATACAACACTACAATGCATTATGCTTTCTACATGTATTCTGTTTTTGTAAAAATTAAATGCTTACATGCCCATAAAAAGGATATTTGCAGTGGCATATTAAGGTAACATAGGAGGAACTTCTATAAGTTCAAGTAGCTGTAATCTTGGGGAGAAGATGCAATTAATACTATGAATTGTGCGTAGGTAAAGTTGATTGCCTGCTAACAGAAATGCAATCATATGGTTTTCTTTACTGAGGGCCCAGACTAACACATGCTTTTAACCACACTCACAATGTTATCTCCCATCTCAATTTAACCAAACTATGTTCAAATTGGTGTTTAATCCAAATGATTATAACTTCCAGCCTCATGGTTTGAGCATGTTCTACTGTTCCTATTTGGCACTTGGCAGCAAGCTCCCTTTTATCTGCTCCAACAAATGATTTAATAAGTCATAGTGAGACATGCCTTTTTGCTTTAGCCTTTTAGTTTCAGTTTTGCTTCTAACAAGATTCAAATAAACCGCACCTTCTTGAAATGTGATTGATTGTTCTTCTTGTTCTTTCATTTTATTCCGAATAAGGTAATATATGGTCGCTTCGAGATGATCAAATATATTCCTTGCTGATCAAATATATTCCAAATAAGGCAGCTCCCAGCACAGAAACTACTTACAACCAGGTAAAAAAAACTACTTACAATCAGGTCACTAGGAAAACACTAGAACAGAACATGAACCAGTTCAAAATACTGCAGCTAAAAAGAGCCACACTCAAGTGCTTCTACTGCATTGCTCCCTCCTCAGGCACCTTCAGTACGTAGGACCATTGGACCCCATCCCTGCCTCTGCTGAAAAAATTCACTGGCCACCAGCGTTAGCATAATTTTGCCGCGTTGCGACAGTGTGTAACTAAGTTTTCCTGAATAAATAAGTTATGGTTATTTGAGGTTTGTCCCTTTTCGAAGGCATACTCTGGACGATGTACTTAATTAGGACAAGAGCTGACTGTAATCATCTTAATCTGGAAATGTCAAGGATCCAGATATAGATCTCAATGGTGATTTGCCTTCAATTTTAATTGCACTAGAACATAAATAATTGAATGTTTAGTAGCCGGCTAGCCGCCTGTAGCACATGTTGTGAGAAACTGGGTGAACATAGAGAGGTGCCACTTGACAGTGAATTGGTTATACTCTGAGTGATCCTAATTGGGATTTGAGTTTCTCCTGATGGTTCAGGTGAATAGGTTGAAAATGTGTAACTATTCTCAGATTAGATATGATCTATGTCAATCACAATGCCAACGTGTCATTTCATGACATGCATTGTGTGGCACATTCTTTTGTGCTCAGTTTGGAGCTCTGAATTTCCTTATAAGCAGACCGGGAAAGGCTCTGAATTGCTCCCCTTCTATATGCAGGTGATAAAATTGACCCAAGTCACCCAACCCATCTGGTTTACTGTCCACATTCAGTTTGAAAGACCCCCCGCAGGAGGTGGAGTCCTCACTGCTGTTCCAATTTTGTCAGTTCTGTGAAATATTGTTAGGTGTTGGCTTTGTAGGGATACCATGAAGTAGTTATGTAGTGATGTTTGGGCATCTTAGGGCATCTCCAATGGGAGAGGCGCTAGGCCAGGGCGCCAGGAAAGAAATCCCAGTAGATCGTCGGTTAGGCTGTTTATTCCCAGCGCCTAGTGTGGCATCGATGCAAAGAAAAGCATCGAGCGCTAGGCTGTTTCCTTTCACGTACGAGAGCTGGGCACTTCTTTCTAATTGGTAATTAGAGCTTGTTTAGCGCCTCCCATTGGAAGAGAGGGCGCTAGATCCCTTTTTATTTTCTGGATATTTATTTTTCACGCCACAAGCGCCTGTATAGGCGCCTAGCATTGGAGATGCCCTTATATATTATCCACACCCCCCCCCCCCCACACACATTCTTAATACATTTCACTGTACCATTCAAAGTTTGTTTCTAAATGCATATCATTCTACTATTTGAGGTAACTTTACACCATTTTTTCCTTTTGTCTATTCCCAATCCCATTAATTTGTATGGACTAGACTATGTGACTAGCACAAAACTTTGAAAGGTAATAGGTGGTGTAATAGAGGGGGAGTTCGATCTTTAACCCCACACTTGAGTTATTACTTCCCTACTATAATGGTCAGACTAAATTATTTTCCTCGCCGAATTATGAAGTTTGCATGGCTTGCATCAACAGGGTGGGTGACAAGAGCATTGGCCAGTTCTTGCGCTACGCGTTCGCCAGTAGGTACAAGGAGATACTAAGCAAGGCACACAGCTCTTCGACGATGACAGTGCCCAAGTTCACAACACGCCTTACAAAAGAAGAAGCTCAAGGTACAAACATCTCCCTCGTGCACTTACTCGTTCCCCTGTTTGTTTTCCCTTACCATACCAACCACTCCAAGTCGGGTTAACCTTGGTTCTTTTCGCCGTGAAGTGTTTGAATCTGCTAGGGAGTCGATGTCCGCCTTCAGGAAGTGGCGCGTCGGGGGTGCGAGGTTGCAGAAGGCGTCCATTCTTGGAAGGAAGAGGAAGACAAAGCTGCCTGACGGGCCTTCGACGCCCTGAACTGTTTTTACTGTGGAGCGCAGTGCCTGGGCGGGAGAGAGCCAATGTTTGCACACTGATAGATCTGGTACTGTAAATGTATGGAACAGAAAAAGCGCGAAAGGCAGTTCTGATCTGCGATCAGACGTCGGCGCACCTGATATGTTTGTTTGAATACTCGTATCTTCAATTTGTCAGTTGGACTGACAAACCTTAATTGGAGTAAGAGGCTGGGGTTCGCCTCCTGGGTTGGCCATCTCATCTTATTCCTCTCCTGGTTTAGCACACGGGAAAGAAATCAATCCCATCAACTTAAGCAGTTAGATGCTGACTTGTGAATCTCTGTTGTGCTTGCATGAAGGAGATCCGTTCCCATCAGTTATGCAGTTGCACCTCGCAGCTCCTCTACCTTAATCTTTGGTTGCGGTCTAACGCTCTTATATTATGTGTTGGAGGGAGTACAAATTAGCGGTTCAGGTACGAGGAGGAGGAATAAACAGATCTAAACGCTGTCGGTATGGCTTGCCACACCAGGATTAGAACTCACAACTGACCCAGATCAAAGAATTACTCACTATAGCATAGTCGACCCCATCTTCTTTGCGTGGCTAAACAAAATGACGAGGGGTGCACAAGGACGTGATCTTGGATTAGCTACGAATACGACAGGAAACCAACTTCCCGGTTTTCATCCGGTTTGGTTGTGTATCGATGGAAGGCACTCGGACTTGTTTTTAGAAGAGGACTCCAGAGTCCGGCCAGACTCGATCCCTACACGCTACATATACACAGGCACGTGGACAACATAACACCTACCTACTCGTCGGAGAGCTGGTTTTTTTTAGAACGAAGACGCCAGATGCGTCCGGCTTTAAATTAATAAAGCCCCAACGGCAGAGTCATACCAATAAGTCTTACATCACCCAAAAGCCCCATCGGGCCACTATCATGATCGAGCGGAGAAGATAAAGTTATTGTCGCGTTACAAGGCATCGCCTGTACTGAGCACGCAGGCTCGTCAAGCACTCAAAAGAGACTACGTCGACCACCGTAGTCATGGCTCCCTAGCCGCCGCATACACTTGCAGAATTCGCTGTTGCGCTGTCTTGATCAAATCAGCATCCTTGCGCCTCCCCAACGGACTCCACTGCTGCAAAAGAAGATTGCATTTGAAGATGATATTAGCCGGATGTGTTGGCAAGGTCCCCTCGATTGCGAGTTTATTCCTAGTTAGTCACAAGGACCATAGAAGAGCTCCGACACAGGTCCACACGACTCGTTTCGTTGAGCCTTGCAGCCCACCTAAAATGTGGATAAGCTCTGCAGCTGAGCGTGGGTCCCACTGGACACCAGCCGCGGACCGCACTGCGCTCGACGCAAACCGCGCTAAGGGGCACCGAAAGAAGGCGTGGTTCGCGTCCTCTGGGTCCCCGCACAACGCACAAGGCCCATTGGCCGGCCCATTCCGTTTGGCCACGTTCAGGGAAGTGGGAAGCTTATCGCGGAACATTTGCCAAAGGAATAGTTTGATCTTCAGTGGCAACCGCGCGGTCCAAAGCCCTGCCACCACCAGCTGCGACGGCCCCTGGCACAGCTTGCGGTATAGAGACTTGACCGAGAACTTCCCAGAGCTGGTGAGCGCCCAGCTCACCGCGTCCGGTTGGTCCGAGAGCACCACCCGGTCAATCAACTGCTGCAGGGCTACAACACTGGCCCGCTCTGTCCCCTGAAGTTCGCTTTTGAAATGAATCTCCGGAGGGGTCGTACGCAGCGCGTCAGCCACCGACATGCCTGGGTCTACGGCAATGTCATACAGGTCGCGGAATTCTTCCCATAGGGGGCGGGCGCCTATCCAAAGATCTGTCCAGAATCGCGCCGATCGCCCATCTCCAATCAAGAACTTAGCCCCCAAGGCAAAGGCCGACTTGATCGTCTGGAGATCATTCCAAAAAGGCGAGCCCCTTGCTCTACCTTCAAAGAAATTCCCGTTGGGGAAGTACTTGGCCTTAAGGAGATCAACCCAGAGTCCGGACGCCCCCTGGGCAATTTTCCAAATCCACCTACACATCATAGCGATGTTAAGCAATCTAGAGTTGGTGATCCCGAGGCCCCCCAAGTCCTTGGGACAACACACCCAAGCCCATTTGACCATATGGTATTTACGGTTCGGGCTAGTTCCTTCCCAAAAGAATTTAGACCGCGGCGTGTCAAACTTTGCGTGCACCCCCTCTGCAAGCAAAAAAAGGCCCATAGCAAACATAGGCAGGGAAGAGAGGCTTGAGTTCGTGAGAACTAGTCTGGCCGCTTTTGAGAGGAACTAGATCATTAATGGCGCGCGTTGCTGCGCCCGTATATTTTGATAATAAATCGGTAGGTATTTCTAAAAATAAATAGGCATACATCAGAACAATGAAACATCAAGGTAATATAAATAGCATGATGTAATAGTTGTTACATCTCAGGAACAATGCAACAGGGTAAAAAGGCCTTCTTGGACTCAATTTTGATCTAGTACATGAATTTATTCATAAAACTGTGCAATTTTGAAAGCTTTGAAATCTAACCTACAAGAGAATCATTCTATAAGAAAATCAAACCTGAATTTATGCATGAAGCTGAACAATGTTGGAAGTGCTAACATATAATAAAATTATTCTTCGAGAAAAGCAAACCTGAATTTATGCATGAAAATGAACAATGTTGAAAGCTTCAGATCTAGTTTTTGTACAAAACAATAACTCGGATAGAAACCTTGATACAAGCAGACACGTTCACAACACCACATCCGTCCACAAAGCTGAAAATATACCAACTGGTTGATGCTTTATCTGTCGTCCTTTTGTAATTTTCTCTTCATGGAAGATGC
>NC_041384.1:571045795-571056120 GCF_002162155.2 Triticum dicoccoides | reverse complement strand
ACATAAGAAAATAAAAATATAGGTCATAAGACAAGAAAATTTACAGTTTATGTGTAATTTAGATTATGTTTTTACGTTTGTAATTTTACATAACATAAAATATTTTTTACGGCGATTATATATTTTCTTACGGTCCCTTTTTGCGTCGGAAATAAGACAAAACTTACGAACGTAAAATTACGGTGCATTGATGGTATATATATATATATATATATATATATATATATATATATATATATATATGTATATATATATATATATAACATGATTTGTTGGCATCCGGGTGAGAGACTAATATTCGATGTAGAGATAGCTTGTAACAATAAAGTGACCCATAGGGTACGCCATAGGGGAACAATCAAAAGCTGACATTTGAGGAGATTGTATTTGTACTACTACATGCACGCATTGGCGAAATGCAGAACTGGATCATAGCATCACGAGACATAAGTAGACAATTCCAAGCTACAAAAGCATTAATAAAATCCCACATAGGATTGAAGTAGCATATATATGCATGTTTATTTCTACGATGAAGCAGTTACAATCAACTGAAACTTTTTGCCCAACTATTAAACATGTTCACATATATTACCGATATAATATAGGAAAACGCTAGATTACAGGAGTGCAGCTTAACATTTTTCAAAATTCGCCAAACTGTGGACATCAGTAATATATGGAGTATACCAATTCATTGGAGATCTAAGATAAAGTAGGCGGTGTGGGTGAATGCAGACATCAAGATGGCACCCTCTGAAATGATGAATAGGACAGTGCACGGTGTGCCACAATGCCCTGCTCCAGATAAACTTCAACCCACTGCTTCCATTCACAAAACACCTTTTTTTGCTGATGACAAGGTCTGCAGCTTTCATTTTCAGAATAGTTAATTTACCACATGAAATTAATCCATACAGCCAAGCAAGATTAGCTAAAGAGCTTGATTGTGTCCTATATTCTGCATAAGGTCGTTGTATTAGCTCCCCTGCAATCTTAGAGATGGTCTGACTAACCCCATGCGGAATAAGCATGTCAAATATAAATAATCAATCAGCAAAGAAAAAAGTGACCAAATCTACAACTGTATATGTCTCCATTACTTCAGAAGAAAGCAATTCAGCTCAAGGAGTCTTAGGTTCATTGGTAACAAAACTTTCAGATAGGAGTATATGTGCTCTCCTATATAAATGTTTGAGGATTGTCTGGCAGAACTGACTATAATTGTATGATTGGCCAAATTAGCTAGTAACAGTAATTAAACTATACTCTGGCTAGTAAGTAGTATTACATCCTCGGCGTTATCCCAAATAATACTGCATGTGAATCTCTTTAAAAAACTGGTAATAACAATGCTATGCCATTGTTTAGACATTTCAATGGCAATAGTTGAGATAGGTCTAAAACAACTACTGATGTAATGATTATGTAGTTTACCTATCAGATAAGAACAATTCTACTGTCTCGGTGGACTACATCTTGGGACCCTGCAAATCATTTAGCCATGTTAAGTTGTTAACTGTACCCATTTATGAAAAGCTAAGTTTAGGCCATGAGCAAAATAAAAGCATCTAGGATCCACCTAAGTAGCAAAAGAGCAGAGTTCAAGCAAAGTCCAGAACTACATACTGTATCCTCTGAATTAATTAAACATCAAGAACAAAAAAGATAACCTTTTTATGTGATTTTTCCAAAGAAATGTTGCTGACATGTGTGTACCATGGACTTTCAGGATCCCTTCATTGGGTTCCATTTCCTTCGTCAGCGACCGGCCGCCTGCGATTGTCAAAATGTCAACACCTCGGTGTGGGCTCAATCCGCTATAATCAGTCTCAACCTGGCCAATGATGGCCTGTGAAGCTCCGTGATGCTGGTGCTGTACTTTTTAAGATTGGGCCCGCCGGATATGACGGTTGTAACTGCGCAGACGCCCATTGCAAGGGAAGTTGCTCCGCTGCTAGAGCATGGTAGGGTTTCGTCCCACGAGATAAGAGATGAAGCCGAGGGGTCGAACGAGAGGCAGACAGTATAACGGGAGGCGCGAGAGGGGATACCACGACGGCGATGAGGAGATCAAAAACGAGGGCGGCGGGGCACCTAGGATCCATCCAGGTCACGATGAAGAGGAGAGGTCGCGAGGAGAAAGGGGCGTAATTTACCATCAGCGCGACGACGAAGATCCATGGGCAGGAACCCAGGCACCCAGCAAGAGGGCCTCCGTTGAGATGTCATCGTCCGCCTGCTTGGCGCGCCGCCGTCGCCTAGGTTTACTGCTTCTCGAGGGATTTTTTGCGATGGGGAGAGAAGGGGAAGGAGACGTACCGACTGCCTACAGAGCAATACCGAGCAACAAGTGCAATCAGAAAGCCCATATTGGCCCAATTAACCATATATGGCAGAATTTGTTACGGGAGTAGCTGCCCTAGAGACATCCATCCAGGAGTCAGATTGGCAGGCCAGAAAATGTTCATCCGCCAGATCCGATGGCCAAAAACCTTGATAGCCTGAGAGGGCAGGAAAAGTGCTCGGTTATAATGTTTTTAAATTTACCCCTTCAAGGGCACACCCTACCCCTCACCTTAGCACATAGAGGTTCCCAATCCTCTATCGTCGGCCTTTTGATGTCAACTGGAAGGCCTAGGTATGTCAGCGGGAATTTACCCACCTTGCAGTTGAGTAAATCCGCTATACGTTTACCTTCCTCCGGCTCAACCCCCATCATGAGCATCTCGCATTTATGAAAATTTATTTTAAGCCCTGACATGAGCTCAAAACAAATTAGAATCGCTTTGACCGACGCAATGCTGTGGTGGTCAGGGCGAAACAAAAGCAGCGTGTCATCTGCATATTGCAGATGCGTCACTCCCCCTGGAATGAGGTGGCCTACCAACCCTTGGATATGGCCTGCTTCGGCAGCTTTCCGAAGCATTGTGGACAGAGCGTCCACCACGAAGTTGAAAAGGAGAGGTGAGATCGGATCACCCTGCCTGAGCCCGCGTTTGTTCCGGAAGAAATGCCCTATTTCTCCGTTCACCGAGACTGCAGTTTGGCCTCCCGACACCAACTGCAAAATACGGTGGACCCAAACGTCGGAAAAGCCTCTTCCGATAAGCACTTGCCGCAAGAAATCCCAATTCACACGGTCGTATGCCTTCTCGAAATCGAGTTTCAGCAGCACCGCCGCTTCCTTAGTGCGCTTTAGTTCATGAACGATCTCTTGCAGGGCGAGCGGTCCCTCTAAAATGTTGCGTCCTCGGGTGAAAGCAGATTGGTTTCGATTAATCGAGCGATGAGCTATCGGACCTAGTCTATTGGCGCACGCTTTTGCACAGATTTTAAAAGGCACGTTAATGAGCGCGATCGGTCGGAATTGTCTAATATTGTCTGCCCCTTGGACCTTCGGGATGAGCGTTAAGACGCCATAGTTGAGGCGCGAGATGTCAACCATCCCCCTCATGAAACCGTTGTAGATCTCGAAAATGGGGCCCCTAAGCAAAGGCCAGAAGCGCTTGAACATCGCCACCGGCCAACCGTCTGGTCCCGGCGCCGTGTCCACTTTCATCCCGAGGAGAGCAGCGTCGATCTCTTCTGGCAGAAAGGCAAGCCCTAGCACTTTGTTTTCACAGTCCAACACACGTTGCAAATCCTCCCAAACGTCTTCGCGGAGCCCCGCCCCCTGGGCCCCGCACGAGCCCATCAAATTGATGTAGAACTCGTAAATGTGTCGGGAGATGTCCTCCTGTCGCAACAGAAGCCCCTGCTCTGATTGCAACCTTAAGATGGAACATTTCCGACGACGCCCGTTAGCATAAGCCTGGAAATACTTAGTATTGGCGTCGCCCTTCAAAACCCACTTCAGACCACTTCGTCTACGCCAGTATTCTTCCTCCGCGCGCAGGGACGCTTCTACCTGGCCCTCCAGGGCGTAGCGATGGGCCCATTCCTGCTCTGAGAAGGCCCTAGCATCAGCCAGTGCATCAATCCTTGCGATTTCCGCAAGGATCTCGGCGCGGCGCTCTTTGTCAGACCTCCCTAGGTTTGCGCCCCATCCCTTGAGGCTAGCCCTGAGCCGGCCCCTCACCACATTCCAAAATTCCATCGGGCCTCTCTGGGGTCCTATCGAATCAACGCACGCCCGCCATTTCGCCCTGAAAATCTCCTCGAAGCCTGGCACTTCAAACCAGGCTGTTTCGAAGAAGAAGCGCGGGCTGCGTCACACCTTGTCCTCTCCCGAGGAATAGACGAGCGGTACACGGTCAGAGCCTATGCGTGTCTCCGCGACCAATGTACAGAGAGGGAAGCCCATTTCCCATTCCGGCGACATGAACACCCTATCCAGCACTGAGCGCACCGGATCGAGTTGTTTATTAGTCCAAGTGAAACTCGCGCCTGACCTGGTCACCTCCCTTAGGGCCATGGCAGCAATGGCGGAGTTAAACATAGTCACCCTAGGCCAGTTTATATTGCTGTTGTTCTTGTCAGCTCCCGATCGGATAAGGTTGAAATCTCCACCCACCAGAACAGGGAGCGTGGCCGCGGACATCGTGGTGACTTTGGCCTGGAGTTCCGCCAAGAACTCTGCCGAACGAGAGTGATCGGCCGGTCCGTAGACTTGTATGATTGCTAACTCGCGAAGCGAGGCACGAATACGGAAATGAGCCGCGATATAAAATGAGCCTACGTCCCAGTCAATAACCTCGTACAGGGCTCGGCTCAAGCCCAGCAGCATGCCACCTGAGTGCCCTACAGCAGGGGCGTGCTGCCACTCGAAGCGCTCCAAGGGGTCGATCGCAAGCAGTTCATGAAAACGAAAATCTGCCTTAATCGTCTCTTGAAGCCCTACGATATCTATGTCCTCTTTGCGCATGTACTCTTTAAGTTGGGTACGCCGCCCCACGTGACCGAAGCCACGGATATTCCAGAACAAAGCTCACATCTAGATCACACGATTCCGGAGCCGGACACCCCTGGAGGTGACCGCTTTAGCCACTCGCCTCGTCTTGCCCTTGCAAGTCGTGGGAGAGGGAGCAACCCCTGTTGCCTGTCCCCCCTCTTCGGGCACAGAGATCACCACGGCGTCCCCTCCCTCGGGTACCTGGGGTCTCTGCTCAGCACGCTCTGTAGCGGCAGCCGCGATCGCGGCCTGTGCTAACTCCTTAGCGCGCACCAGCGAAATCAACTCGCTAACCCCTCCTACACAGGAGGGATCCACACCGCTCGCATCTAACACCTCATGCAAATGATCGTCCGAGAAATCATCTAGAACTGTAAAACGGGGGGTGGGTTACCTGAGATCTCCATGTTCTTCTGGGCTTGGAGGAGTTGCGCCCTCTGCAAGGACGACATATTGCCCTTGGCCCCCTTCGAACGCGAGCTGGTGCACACCGGCGCCGCTGGCATCGTCTTGGTGCACTTGGCCTTCGAAATCAGCACCGTCTTGGAGGCGTCCTGCAACAGCTGGTCCACTGGAGGCGCTGTCGGGGCCGCCAGCGCCATGACCGACTGCCTCGGAGTGATAGGCGCCCCCAGCGGCTCCATCGCGCGCACCGCCTCTCCGTCTTCTTCATGAGCTTCACCGAGCCGCTAAGTGTAGAGCCGTGGCCACCAGAGGCAGGAGACCCAGCGGGGCGGGGGCGCGAGGAAGAAGGGGAGCGGCCGTGCGGGAACAGACCACCATCCGCACCCGCAGCCGCCATGGGAGGGGAGGAGACCAACCCCAAGTTGGAGCCATATTGGTTGGGGATCGAGATCGTCATCCCCACCGATCCCCCCTCCTCAGCCGCCCGCGTCATCGTTGCCCCTTCCACCTGAGCAACAGGGCCCGACACGGAGATCCCCAGCTTGTCCCACGCCGCCGTGTCGATGGAGTCGTCCTCCTCCATGCTCGCCTCTTGCTCTGGAGCCTTGTCCTTTTGCTTGTCCTTGTCTTGCTCATTGGGCCCGCGACCACTGGACGGGGGCGGAGGAGGTGGGAGGGCGGGGGCCGCCGGACGAGACTCTAACTCCGGCTTGAGCTTGATGTTGTAACCTTCTCCATTGAACCAGATCTGCACGGAGCCCCGGAGCTTGGCCATCACACGACACGCGAAGCGCATGCGCACCGGACCGGACCGGATCAAGGACAACTCATCCACCACAAGGGGCCGCCCGATCATGGTCGTGGCCGCCATCAGACGCTCCGCGCGCCGCTGCTTCGGGGGGATGCCCCACATCTTCACCCACACTTCCGGCATCGACTGCGCCTTGGGCTCGGCGAGGACCGCGTCGCGAATGTTTGCCGTGATGTTGTTGGTGGGGAGGAACTGTTGGAAATATGCCCTAGAGGCAATAATAAAAGGATTATTATTATATTTCCTTGTTCATGATAATTGTCTTTTATTCATGCTATAATTGTGTTATCCGGAAATCGTAATACATGTGTGAATACATAGACACCAACATGTCCCTAGTAAGCCTCTAGTTGACTAGCTCGTTGATCAATAGATAGTCATGGTTTCCTGACTATGGACATTGGATGTCATTGATAACGAGATCACATCATTAGGAGAATGATGTGATGGACAAGACCCAATCCTAAACTTAGCACAAGATCGTATAGTTCGTTTGCTAGAGTTTTTCCAATGTCAAGTATCTTTTCCTTAGACCATGAGATCGTGTAACTCCCGGATGCCGTAGGAGTGCTTTGGGTGTACCAAACATCACAACGTAATTGGGTGACTATAAAGGTATACTACGGGTATCTCTGAAAGTGTCTGTGGGTTTGACACGGATCAAGACTGGGATTTGTCACTCCGTATAACGGAGAGGTATCTCTGGGCCCACTCGGTAATGCATCATCATAATGAGCTCAAAGTGACCAAGTGTCTGGTCACGGGATCATGCATTACGGTACGAGTAAAGTGACTTTCCGGTAACGAGATTGAACGAGGTATTGGGATACCGACGATCGAATCTCGGGCAAGTAACATACCGATTGACAAAGGGAATTGTATACGGGGTTGCTTGAATCCTCGACATCGTGGTTCATCCGATGAGATCATTGAGGAGCATGTGGGAGCCAACATGGGTATCCAGATCCCGCTGTTGGTTATTGACCGGAGAGCCATCTCGGTCATGTGTACATGTCTCCCGAACCCGTAGGGTCTACACACTTAAGGTTCGGTGACGCTAGGGTTGTAGAGATATAATATGCAGTAACCCAAAAGTTGTTCGGAGTCCCGGATGAGATCCCGGACATCACCAGGAGTTCCGGAATGGTCCGGAGGTGAAGAATTATATATAGGAAGTGCAGTTTCGGCCATCAGGAGAGTTTTGGGGGTCACCGGTATTGTACCGGGACCACCGGAAGGGTCCCGGGGGTCCACCGGGTGGGGCCACCCATCCCGGAGGGCCCCATGGGCTAAGTGGGGAGGGGAACCAACCCATAGTGGGCTGGTGCGCCCCCCTTGGCCCACCCCATGCGCCTAGGGTTGGGAACCCTAGGGTGGGGGGGCGCCCCACCTGGCTTGGGGGGCACTCCACCCCTTGGGCGCCGCCCCCCCTAGGAGATCTCATCTCCTAGGGCCGGTGCACCCCCTAGGGGGCCTATATAAAGGGCGGAGGGGGCAGCCTCACCTTTGAGTCTTGGCGCCTCCCTCTCCTCTGCTACACCTCTCCCTCTCGCAGAAGAACAGCGAAGCCCTGCTGCGGTGACCCCTGCATCCACCACCACACCGTCGTGCTGCTGGATCTTCATCAACCTCTTCTTCCCCTTGCTGGATCAAGAAGGAGGAGACGTCACGTTGACCGTACGTGTGTTGAACGCGGAGGTGCCGTCCGTTCGGCGCTAGGATCTCCGGTGATTTGGATCACGTCGAGTACGACTTCCTCATCCCCGTTCTTTGAACGCCTCTGCGCGTGATCTACAAAGGTATGTAGATGTAATCCGATCACTCGTTGCTAGATGAACTCATAGATGGATCTTGGTGAAACCGTAGGAAAATTTTTGTTTTCTGCAACGTTCTCCAACAGGAACAACTTGCCGCTGCGCGTCGCCATCCTCAGCAAAGCCGGATCTGGGAAAGCCACCGAGAAACAGTCCACGTCGAACGGAGCCACCTGCCAATCCCACTCCCCCTCGAAGAGGTGGGGGAGCTCTGCCTCCAGGATTTCCTTCGACAGGATGCCAGGCGCGGCCGACACCAGCGCCGCGTTGACCCCGAGCAGCTCCGATGCCCCCGTGTCCGCCTCCTCTGGGTACTGCAAGCAGAAGAAGCTGCCTCCTGCAAAGGCGTGACCCATGGTCTGGAGCACCAGCTGCTTGCCACGCGTGGGGCAGTATGCCGACGCATGGCCCTCCATGCTACAGACCACGCACAACTGCTGGAAGGCGCACTCATTCTGGTAGTGTCCTGTGCGCCCGCAGCGAAAGCACTCCGGCCCCGCCGACTCCTCGACGGGGATTGGCTCCGCTGCCGTGCCTTTGGAAGAGGAGGGCTTGGAAGCCGCCTTCATCGCGGGCTTGTGCTTCTTCATCTTCGGCTTGTTGAAAGGGTCGCCCGCCCGGTCACCGCAGTGGGGATGGAGCGCTTCCTTGCGCTTAAGCTCCAGCCCCTTCTTCTTGTATTCCTCCTTCCTTCTCTTCTTGCGCTCCTGGTCCTTGAGCCACTAGGCAGGGGGAGGCCCCCAGCCGCCCTCCTCGCCGGCGTGCTCCGCCGCCCGTGCCTTAGCTTGCTCGCGCAGATCTCGCTCGCGTCGCCGTTCCGCCTCCGGATCTGGCTCCGCCCGCTTGTCCACCCGCCGATCCGCCTTGGATCCCATGGCGATGACCTCCGCAAAGGAGCGGTCCAGGGGTGGAGGAGGGGGGAGTGAGGAGAGAGAGCGAGCGACATGACTGAAGCGCCGCACCTCTGCGGGAGTGGCTGGAAACCCTAGTGCGCAGTCAGAGGCGCCCCGGCGGATCCATAGCCACTTAAGGGTAGGCCGCGCCACAGCGGGAGCGGGCCTGGGCCGCACTGGGCAGCCCTCGACCACCCGTGACACTTCCACAACTGCCCCGCCCCCTGGGCTGCACTCGGCACGGATGGGCCCGACCGGCCCGTAACCAAGGACCGGCCCACTGGCCCAGCCTCACCAACCTCGCCAACCCTAGGCCAGGTCTCGAGCGGCTCTGCCGCCGCCGCCCTCGGCACCGCGACCGGCGCGGTCCCACGCGGTGGATCTGCCTCCGGGACCGGCCCCGCGGCCGGCAAGGTAGCAGCCGTCGCCACCGTAGCAGGCACGACCTCGTCATCCCTCCGCACCGAGCGTGCGCGCGGCGCCTCCACCGCACGCAACGGTGGCGCCCGACCCGACACCCCTGGTCTGCGGGCGCCCGACCGCCTGGCGGAAAAGCACCGCGCCGTCCAGCTTTGAGAGAGCCCCCGAGCTCCTCCGCCATGGCTACGAACGCACCTACCGACGGCCTGGGCCCTGCACCAAGCCGACCGGCGGCAACGCCACTGCCCGCGTCCTCCTCCGCCTCCGAGACCTCCTCGTCACTTACCTCAGACAGCGCCCAGAACTGACTCCCTTCCCAGCGCGGGGACGGCACCGCGCCCAGCGCCGCCGCCGGGGCCACACGCACCGGCCGCCCCAACGGCCTCACCTCCGACCAGCCCGCCGACTCACCTGACACACTGGGGCGCAGCGCATTGCCCGCCCCATCGCCACCCGAGTCGCCAGCCCGTACAGGAGCCGTTGGAGCCATCTTCATTCACGACAGTTGTTTTTCTAATCGGAGAGCTTGTTGGATCTCTCGTCGTCGATCTCCCAGTCAATGGGCGCCACCGCCAGCCACTCGTCGCCGGCGGACGAGATGCCGCTGCACGTGAGCATCTCTGGCTACTCCAACCTGGTGCGGGTGCCTCTGCCTCGCCCAGAGACTGTCCGCATATTCTCCTTCGGTGATATCTTGTGGGAGGTCACAGTGAAGCCGACGGAGTTCAACGAGGGCCTAGCGAACGGCCTCCATGTCTCGGTCGTCCTCCACTCCCGATTCAGGTACAAACCAGCCCTGGTGCTCGAAGGCATCCACATCTCCATGGAAGTCCTGGACGAGACTGGCGAGAACACCGTGTGTTGATGTATAATGTGCTTCCTAGTCTTTTTCATCAGATCGGTTTTTTGGTTGCATTGGCTAGAGCACGTGCACTTCTACATGATATTACCGAAAAAGGCTTTTGCCCCGCTTTATAAATAAAGCAAACCGCCAAAGAGCACACATACAAGGACAAGTTCACATGCACCCAAGTCTCACAAACCAGAGGAAGGTTCTGCTGAGGGCACAACTCAACAAGCCCAAAAAA
>NC_041384.1:571027397-571045409 GCF_002162155.2 Triticum dicoccoides | reverse complement strand
GATGAAGGCTGAGATGGCGTCGCGGTCCTGGGGGCGGCTAAGCGGCCGCAAAAGCTGCAAGAAACCAGACAGTTTGAAGATAGCGTCAGTAGCTCATCAAAGAGGAACGTGCTGGATCACAAGCTTATTGCAGATCGTCCATAGGGTCCAAGCGAGGACACCGATCTCAAGCCACCTAATGTGGCGAGAAGACAAGGGGGAGGACCGGAGCTCGTCAAATAAGTCGGGGAAGTTGGTGTGACACCAATTTCCGCCCACCACATCACAGAAACAACTCCAAATGAATCGCGCGGAGACGCGGGAGAAGAAGATGTGATTCGAGTCCTCGGGAACGCCACAAAGAGGGCAGAGGCCGGATCCCGGGCCATTGCGCTTGCAGACCTCAATGCCAGACGGGAGTCGACCGCGAATCCACTGCCACATGAAGATCCGGATTTTCAGGGGCAGGCGGATGGACCACACCGTCACAAGGGGGGAGGGGCGGAGGAGGGAGCGATGGCCTGGTATAGAGACCCGGTGGAGAATTGCCCCGAAGGTTTGAGGCGCCATCTCACCCGGTCAAGGTCACTATCAACCACCGGTTCGTGAAGAGCAACGCAGTCCAGCAATGCACGCCAGGCGACAGATTCCGGAGGGCCAAAGGGCCTCCGAAAAGCAAGGCGCCCTAGGTCAATAAGGGCCCTCTCAACCGAGATCAGGGGTTCTACTGCGATGGAGAAGAGGTCGGGGAAGCGCGTAGCGAAGGGGGAATCTCCAGCCCATCTGTCAAACCAGAACATAGTCGCCGATCCGGAGCCCACCGAGATGGATGTCCCGATGCGAAGGACCGGGAGCAGCTGGACGACCGACTGCTAGAACTGAGAGCCACCAGATCTCTGACAAAACGCGAGGGGTTGGCCTCGCAAATATTTGTTCCGAATGATGTCAAGCTAGAGACCCCCCTGGCCCTGCGAAATCCGCCAGAGCCAACAGGAAAGGAGGGCAATATTCATGCGTTTGGAGCACATGATCCCGAGGCCTCCTTGATCCCTAGGCTTACAGATGTTAGGCCAGCTCACCATGTGGTATTTTTGTTTATTATGATCGCCGGCCCAGTAGAAGCGGGACTGAATTTTGGCAATCTCATGGTGAGAGTCTCGTGAAGGCTGTAGAAGCTCGTGAGGAACAAGGGGAGGCTGGAGAGGGATGAGTTAATGAGAATGGTCCGAGCCGCCTTTGACAGCCATCTACCCTGCCAGGGTTCGATGCGCGTTTGGAGTTTGGTTACGGTCAGGCGCAGGTCCACGACGGTAAGCCGAGAGTCGCTAATGGGCATTTCCAGGTATGTTGTGGGAAAGGCGCCGAGGCGGCAGTTGAGCCGGTTGGCAATGGCAAGCAACTCGGCCGGAGAGTAGCCCATCACCATCACATCACTCTTGTTGAAGTTTATCTTAAGGCCAGACATTTGTTGGAAGCAGAGGAGGAGGAACTTAAGGTTGGCGACATCCGACTCCGAGCCTTTGACCATGATAATGGTGTCGTCGGCATACTGGAGGAGGCAGATCCCGGAGCCGCCAGACAGGTGGGGAGTGATTCCCTGAATGTGGCCAACAACCTTAGCCTTATCTAGAATGGCGGCAAGCGTGTCCACCACCATATTGAAAAAGAAGGGGGAGAAGGGATCACCTTGCCTTACCCCACAGGAGGTGGGGAAGTAGGGCCCGATCTCCCCATTGATGTTCACGGCAGTACGACCGCAAGAGACCATCTGCATTACCCTGGAAATCCACCGGTCATCGAAGCCCTTACGGAGCAATACTTCCCGAAGGAAGGGCCAACAGACCGTGTCATAGGCCTTATGGAAATCAATCTTCAAGAAGACCGCCTTAAGGTGTTTAGCGCACACCTCATGGAGTACTTCGTGAAGGACTAGCACCCCATCCAAAATGTATCGCCCTTGAATGAAGGCGGACTGGTTGGGGTGGGTAATCTGGTTAGCAAGGAGGGTTACCCTATTGTTGTACCCTTTAGCCAGAATCCGAAAAATCACGTTGATGACCGTGATTGGACGAAACTGACGAATGTCCGAGGCTCCCGGGACCTTTGGGATGAGCGAGATGATCCCATAGTTGAGGCGCCCAAGGTCGATAGACCCAACATAGAACTCTTCGAAGATGGCCATGATCTCCGGTTTGATCACATTCCAGAAAGACTGGAAGAATTTCACCGGTAGGCTGTCCGGACCCGGGGCCGAGGTAGGGTTCATGCCGCGGATGGCATCCCAAACCTCGTCCTCGGAGAAGGGGGCCGTAAGGACCGCGTTCTCCTCAACAGAAACAAGCTGGCGGCCGGACCAGCAGTTGAGGGCCAAAGATAAGCCTCCCCGAGGGGAGGCAGAGAAAAGGGTCCTATAGAATCCATCGACGTGAGCCCTGATGTCACGGGGGGACTGAAGCAGAGACTCCCGTCCCAAAGAAGGGGAATGGTATTGCGTCTACGCCGACCATTCGCAATGACCTGGAAGTAGGTCGTGTTCGCGTCACCTTTCAGGACCCATTTCTGGGATCCGCAAAGGCGCCAGTAGGCCTCCTCGTCGGTGTAAATGACCGCGAGTTGGTCCTCCAAGTCATACCTAGAAAGCCAATCCTCAGGCGAGAGACCAACCGCATCAGCGTGCAGGTCGAGGGCCTGGATGGCGGACATCAAGATCTTCTTGCGCTCGCGCAGGTCACGTCCCAGGTTGGCACCCCAACCCTTCATAAATTGTCGGCCCCGCTTGGCACAGAACTGCCAGGCATCAATGGCCGAGGGGGGACGAGGGTGAGGGTGCTCATGGGCCTCATGTCACACCCTAGCTAGTCATGCATTAGAGTGTTGCATCATGTTTACTCTTTCATCAGAAACTTGAAATGGGGATCTGTGAAACCCTCAGAATCATTTTGAAAATGATCCAAATAAAAATTTCTCCAAAAGGGTCCAAGAAAATGCTCATGTTGCTCTCTGAAAATATTGGACAGAGATAAAAATCAAACCAATATTTTTAGTGACTCATGGACATTTATTTTGGGCATTTGGAATTAATGCATAAATATTTGCATTGGAAATATATTTCTATATATATGAAATATGGTCCAAATATTATGCCAATTCTAAAGGAGCTCTGGAATAATATATCTAGCCCCTGCAAAAATTGGCATAAGTTAAATAAATGATTTAATATATTATTTAAATCAAAACAAATGTCAGAAATTAGAAAACAGAAAAATAAATAAAAGGGAGAAGCTTACCTGGGCTCCTCCCTGTGCAGCCCAGCCAGCTGGCCGGCCCAGCCAGCAGGCGGCCCAGCCCGCCTCCCTCCTCTGTCGTCTTCGTCCCGACAGAGGGAGGGGAGTGTGGCCGGCGCGCGCGCGCGCCACCGCGCCACGCCACCTCTCTCCCTGCTTGCCTGCCCTCCCCTCCTCGCTCGATGCCCCGGACGACGCCACGCCTCTCCCCCCTGCTCTCTCTCACTCTCCCCCGGCTCTCCCCTCCTCTCCCTCGCTCTCTCTCTCACACGGCCGAACACCACCGTCGCCGCCGTTCGCCATAGCAGCCATCTCCGGCCACCCCTCGCTTCCCCGACTAGCTCAGGAGCTCCGCCACAACCTCCTCTTCCTCCCCACCGCTCCACGGGCCTCCGGAAGCCCTGCATCGCCGCCACGTCGCCGTTCCCCTCTTCGGGCTCCGATCATCGTCGCCGTCGAATTCGTCGTCTCCAGCGCGTCCCCGAGCCCGCTAACCACCTCTGCAGCTCCGCGGTGAGCCCCGGATCGTTTCCCCCTTCTCCCCTGGTCTCTCCCGACCTCTAGGCCCTAGCCCCACTTTGGCCGAGAGCTCCACGCCGCCGGCGATGTCGCCGTCGTGGCCACGGTCACCGTAGCACCCAACCGAGCACACTATCGTGCTCCACACCTCACTAGGATCACGCAGCACACACTAACGCCTCCCCAAACCCCCTGCAACATCGATCCCGACCGCACCCGAACTCCGGCGGCCGCAGCCGAGCTCGCCGCCGTCGACTCCGGCCACCCCAGGCCCAGCCACGGCCACCGTTCGACGCACGGGAGCAAGGGTTTTCCAACGAGCCCAAGCACGGCCTCGCCCGTGCCTTGTAGCGCGATCCCGCGACGCGCCGCCGTCTCGGACCTCGCCGGCGTCACGTCGCCGGTGGGTTTGACCCACCTTGACCACGGCAGGACCCCCCCTGAGTCCCTGACAGGTGGGCCCAGCCCTGTATCTAATTAGGATTAGCGCTAACCACTGTTAGTTAACCCCTGACACTGACCAGTGGGCCCCAGCGCCACTAATTAGTAATTAGAATTAATTTAACCCTGTTTAACCCCCTGTCACTGACGTGTGGGTCCCACACGTCAGGTTTGACCTCAGCCAGCCGCAGTTGACCACTGACGTCATGATGACGTCATGCTGGCGCAATAACTATAATTTCTGGATTTAATTTAAACCAGGAAATTCCAGAATATTATTTAAACTTCAAAAATTCATAACTTTTATTCTGTAACTCCAAATTGGACAAATTATATATGAAAAATGATCAGAAAAATCCAATCTACCCATCTGTACTATTTTCATGCATGATCAAACAAGTTAAATTGATGTTTTAAGCAGAACAAGGAAAAGCACTTTAAAAGGCCATATTTGAATTTGAAATTTGAATCCTTGATTCAAATTTGTTCAAACCCTTCTGGTTTTAGTTGCATTAGCCCAATACACTCATTTTGCCATGTCTCATGCATGCATCATATTGTTGCATACTGTTTGGTAATGTTTGTGTATCGGTGCTCTCTGCGGCAGGTTCTGTCTCCGAGGAATACCGTGATTACCCTAACAAAGAACCGTATCAGTGCATCGAACCATCAGGCAAGCAACCAACCATTTGATCATATCGATACAATCCCATGTTCTCGCTGCTGCTCTCTTTTACTGCATTAAGACAACGCGATTCAAACTGCTGTGTGCTACGGTAGTTGAACCCATTTCCTCTGCATGACCTGTCATTGCCACAGTAACTAGATGAAACCCACTAGCATGTGTAGGAGTTGATTGAGCCATATGTATGTGTTGTTCCTACCTTGCTATGCCTGCTATGCTTAGAGTCGTGTCAGGTCTGGTTCATCTGGGTGATGGGCTAGAGTGAAATGATTATGTCGGTAATGAGAGTGGTGTGGTGAACACGATTTGGTAAAGGTATCGATGAGAGGCCATGTAGGAGTACATGGTGGGTTGTTTCATTGAAGCCGACCTTAAGCACTGAGATCTGTATGCGTGATTTAAGATACAGCTACTACCATGCATTGGGCCCTGAAATATGACCCTGCTCGACTTCTTATTCACCCTAGCTCTCTGTCCAGGAGTTGCAAGTAGTTTCTGGTGTTTGTAGCCTACTGGAGGCCGTGGACAGCGCTGACCGTAGGGGTGGGCTGTGATGCGGTAGGTACGTGGCCGGGTGTACCGAATACCCGTTAGGTATCTCGGGAACCCTGTTCACATCGTTCGGGGCCGTATGGGAAACCTCGGCCGGACTCCCTGCGGATGGAACCTGAATAGGCGATAAACCTGGACTAGAGGCTTAAGTGTTTAGGTAGGTCGTGGTCTACACCCACGTCGGCTTTCGCTTGAAGTCTGCCGAGCACATGTCGTGTGCAGACGCTAAGTGGTGGAAACATGTATGAAGAAGTACACCCCTGCAGGGTTATCATAATCTATTCGAATAGCCGCGTCCGCGGTAAAGGACTACTTGGTTGCCTATACAGTTCATAGACAAGTAAATGGAAACTGTCAAAAGCCTCAAGATAAGTGTGAGTGCCGAGGATGGCTCTTCCGTAGGAAGACGGAGGTGGATCCTCGGTAGTGTATTGAAGTGGTGAGTAGTGGACTCGTGTGCGCAAAACCATTTCAAGTTGGAGTATCGTAGGATAGCCTAGCCAAGAGTCAAAGCTGGCTTGCTGCAATAACCCCACCAACCCTTCTTGATACTAAGCATGTATGTAGGATCTGATGTAAGTCTTGCTGAGTACCTTTGTACTCATGTTGCTATAATTTACATTTTTACAGAAGACGCTGCAACCCCTTCTGATGGGTTCTATGTAGACGTTGACATCAACGAGTAGGCTAAAGACCCAGGTGGTGACCCTGAGCTTGTGAAGGACCTTGTAGTATAGCTAGACTTCCCAAGCCTCTTTTATTTTACTAGTTGTCTGTACTCAGACAAGTCACTTCCGCTGCTGGTTTGTATGACTGTATGACTTGTATGTTGGGTCGTGAGACCCGTACCTTTGTGTATGTTATGTATGGCTCCCTGAGCCTTAAATAAAGTACTTGTGTCGTAGAGTCATGTTGTGATGCTTCGTTGTATTTGCACATATCGAGCATATTGTGTGTATGATTGAAATGCTTGGTATGTGTGGGATCTGACTATCTAGTTGTTTATCTTTAGTAGCCTCTCTTACCGGGAAATGTCTCCTAGTGTTACCGCTGAGCCATGGTAGCTTGCTACTGCTCTGGAACACTTAGGCTGGCCGGCATGTGTCCTTCTTCATTCCTGTGTCTGTCCCTTCTGGGAAATGTCACGCTTTGAGTACCGGAGTCCTGTTAGCCCGCTACAGCCCGGTTTACCGGAGTCCTGCTAGCCCAGTGCTACAGCCCGGACCCACTTGCTGATGACCGACACGTTCGAAGCTGGGTCATGGATGCCTGTCCCTGTAAGTCTGTGCCACTTTGGGTTTACGACTAGTCATGTCAGCCCGGGCTCTTTATCATATGGATGCTAGCGACACTATCATATACGTGAGCCAAAAGGCGCAAACGGTCCCGGGCAAAGGTAAGGCGACACCCGTGGGGATACCGTGCGTGAGGCCGCAAAGTGATATGAGGTCTTACCGGCTAGATCGATGTGACATCGAGTCGGGGTCCTGACAGCGTTGGCATCAGAGCCGGACTGCCTGTAGGTTCTCCAAGCCAAACTGGTCGATGTTGAGTCTAGAAATTCTTTAGTTATATGTTGGGGAATTGATTGTGGGATGGAACGTAAGGCTCTTTTTACTCCTTTATCTCATGACATTCTGATCTGAGTCAGTCCATTCTTCCACCGGGGGTTAAGGAATTAGGATCTATTCTCTCTATCAGGATCACGTGTTACCAATCAGTAGTACCTTATAAGTTTGATGGATACAAGCCTAGTTCAGTTCTACTACCACATTATGTTGTTAGAATGGATTCAGAACTTTGATATGATGATGTTGAGTGTGTACGAAATCCTTTGTCAAATGTCTCAAAATCCTTCTTGAGCATTTACAGCTGTTATGCTGCCGAAATTTTGCTAGAAATTCTAATGCCTTTGCATTATGATTGTGCTTTCAGATGGCCACTTGCGACCCCAATCAAGTGGTTCGCCTGACTCGATGCCTAGATGTACCCGGCCATACTGCCAAGTTGGTCAGGGTAATGACTGAGGCTGGATACCGCTGGTATCCTGAGTACACGGTCGAAGAGCAATTCCGAGACTTTAATCAAAGCCAGTATCTCTGCACTGTCAGGATATTTCCATCTTATCCTGGATCCACCGAGCCTCTTCACTGCTCCTATGGACTCGGGGTTACTATTGAGATGGCTGTGCAGGACGCCGCCTACTCTATGATGACCATTATGCGAGTCAGATCTGGTCTATTTCGGGACTCTGATTTCCGGTATATGCCAGGATCACTTCCGGGAGCACAAGGGTATCTCCAGGCTATCTATGCTGACCCCACTCAGGAGGATTCACGGACCCGCACCACTGCTGAGATGCTCGAGGATAAGGACCGTGAAAATCGGGCCTTAAGGCTAGAGCTCTTCAACACCCGTGCTGACCACTGGGCCACTTTGACTCGGTTCGCACCGGCGGTGCAAGCTGGATGTTCAGATATGCGCGATCTCTATCCTGTGAGATCTGCTCTGCCAGACGTGATGGTTTGGCATGATGTAGGAGGCATCACCCCACCTTGCGGTCCCCGCAGGCCACCGTCTGTTGGTCCAAGGCCTCATCCTAGCCCCTATGGTCCACAAGCTCCGCGAGACCGTCTGTTTCCAGATGATCATGTTGAGCTTCCAGGCTATGGAGGTGACTTCTACGAGGACTACTACGGATCGGTCTGAGTTAGTGGTAGTATCACTAGTTCGCACTAGCTGTGTCATCTATTGTCCCGCGTGACTCGTGGGATATGACCTAGTTTGTACTCCTTCCGGAGGTGTAGAAAAATAATGTATAGGAGCTTGGAATGCCTCCGATGAGATGTAATCCTCTTTTCACCGTAATAGTACTTTGTTTGGTCTTGTACTAAACCCTGTATGGTGTGTATGACGATGGAATAAAGAAGCAGTTTCTGTATCTACCATGTCATACGGATGATCATCTTGCATTTCGAGTTATTCCTTACATTTTTACCCTATGTCGGAATTTTATCATCCTGACTAAATCATTGTCTTGTTTACCTAGGATGGTCAACACGCGTGCTAACCCTGCTTCTCAAGAGCAGGCCGAAGGCAGTGAAGCCAGGGATGCAAATCTGCCTCATCCTCCTTCACTAGCCGAGGTTATGATGGAAGCTGAGAGAAACAAGCGGGAGACCAACCGTTTGTTGGAGCGTATTGAACAGAACACAACACACCATCACAGGACTAACGTGGTGTCACTCAGTGATTTTATCAAATTGCATCCACCCACGTTCCACCACTCCGTCGAGCCTCTCGACGCTGATGACTGGCTTCGCAGTATCTCTCATAAACTGCATTCCGCGCTGGTAGCGGAGGCTGACAAGGTCACCTTTGCTGCATATCATCTTGAAGGCCCCGCCAGTCTATGGTGGGAGAATTATGGAGCTATGCGCCCAGCGGGCCATGTCACTACTTGGGCTGAATTCAGCGAGGCTTTCCGTGAACATCACATTCCGGAGGGTCTCATGGACCGTAAACGTGAAGAATTTTGCAGTTTCACCCAAGGCCGACTTTCTGTGGATGCTTACAGCAGGGAGTTTGGTAATCTCGCATGATATGCAACCGAGGAAGTGTCTACCGATGCCAAGAAGCAAGCAAGGTTCCGTAAGGGCCTTAGTCCTGAGCTTCGCCGTGACCTCCGTCTGCATGAGTGCACAACTTTTCAGAAACTTGTCAACAAAGCCATCAGTGCCGAAACTGGTCAGACTGACTATGACGCAACACGCAAGCATGGCCGTGACATGGGTTCCTCATCCGGTGCTGGTCCTCAGAAGCGCCGCGTGTGGGTACCCAACACCGCCCTGCCACCCAGGTTTACACCGAGGCCATCCTTCCAGGCGCCTCGCCCCGTTTAACAGTCTGCTCCAGCCAAGCCCTATGGGGGTCCAACTAACAATGCTCCTCCACGTACCAGTTCCGTGACTTGTTTCAAGTGTGGGGAATCTGGTCACTATATGCGTGAGTGCCCCCAGACCAATCCCAACCAGTCTGCTAAAGCTGTTGGCCGTGGCAAGCCGACAGGAAAAATATTCCACGCCAAGCCGGTCACCGCTTCACGTGGCCATGTCAACTGTATCTCTGCCGAAGAAGCTCAAGAGGATCCCAACGTCGTTCTCGGTACGCTTCTTGTTAATTGCCACCCGGCATCTGTTCTTTTCGATACAGGAGCCTCTCATTCTTTTATATCCGAAAGTTATGCTCGTTTGCATAACGTTGCATTCTGTGACATGCCATCCACTATGGAAATTTCTACCCCTGGTTCTAGATGGCAGACCTCTAGGGTAAGTTATGGAAATGAAATCCAAGTCGACAGACTTGTTTTCCTCGCGTCTTTGATAGCCCTTAAATCTTCAGATATTAATATCATTCTGGGTATGGACTGGATGTCGGCTCATCATGCCCAAATCGATTGCTTCTCTAGGACTGTTCAACTCACCCATCCTTCGGGAAAGATAGTCAATGTCTTGACCCGAATAGCCAAGCGACAGTTATATTCTCTTAACGCCAGCCCTTTGCTAGACCTTGAGGACGTTCCGGTAGTCCGTGACTTCCCGGATGTCTTTCCAGAGGAATTGCCAGGTGTTCCACCTGACAGGGATGTTGAGTTTGTAATAGACCTCATTCCAGGAACCATTCCGATTGCTAGAAGACCTTATAAGATGGCACCCCTAGAACTAGCCGAGCTTAAGAAACAACTCGATGAGTCCTTGAAAAAGGGTTTCATCCGACCTAGCTCTTCTCCGTGGGCTTGCCCCGTCCTATTCGTCAAGAAGAAGGATGGTACGGACCGGATGGTTGTAGATTACCGACCTGTCAATTTGGTCACAATCAAGAACAAATATCCGCTTCCCAGGATCAACGACCTGTACGATCAGCTCGCTGGATCCTCAGTCTTCTCCAAGATGGATTTGAGGTTGGGCTACCATCAAATCAAAATCAGAAACGGGGACATTCCTAAAACGGCCTTTGTTACTCGTTATGGCCAATACGAGTACACCGTCATGTCCTTCGGTTTAACCAACGCTCCAGCCACTTTCTCTCGGTTAATGAACTCAATCTTCATGGAGTATTTGGATAAATTCGTCGTGGTTTACCTCGATGATATACTCATCTACTCCAAGAACGAGGAAGAACATGCCGAACATCTAAGGCTAGTGCTGCAGAAACTTCGAGAGCATCGCCTTTATGCCAAATTTTCTAAATGTGAATTCTGGTTGCCAGAAGTGACCTATCTGGGTCATGTAATATCTGGTAAAGGTATTGCTGTTAACCCTGAGCGAGTTCAAGCCGTCCTTAATTGGACTCCACCTGAATCGGTCAAGCAAGTTCGGAGCTTCTGGGCTTAGCGAGCTATTGTCGTCGCTTTGTCGAGAACTTCTCCAAGGTTGCTAAACCTCTAACCGAACTCCTCAAGAAAGATAAGAAGTTCGAATGGACTCCACAATGTGAGCACAGCTTTCAGGAACTGAAAAGACGCCTGACTTCTGCTCCCGTACTGGTACCGCCAGACTTCTCCAAGGACTTTGTTATCTACTGCGACGCCTCGCGACAAGGACTAGGTTGCATTCTCATGCAAGATCGACACGTAATTGCCTACGCTTCACGACAATTGCACCCACATGAGGAGAATTATCCTACCCATGATCTAGAGCTTGCAGCCGTAGTCTATGCACTTAAGACCTGGCGACATTACCTCCTCGGTAATCGTTGCGAAATATTCACTGATCACCAGAGTTTGAAGTACATCTTCACCCAACCGGATCTGAACCTCAGGCAAAGATGTTGGGTCGAGTTGATCACAGATTTCGACTTAGGAATAACCTACACCCCAGGGAAAGCCAACGTCATGGCTGATGCGCTAAGTCGTAAATCCTATTGTAACAATCTGATGTTACAACAAAGTCAACTGCTTCTCCATGAGGAATTTCGGAAGCTTAACCTTCACATTGTTCCTCAAGGATTTCTTTCCACCTTGGTGGCGAAACCTACTCTTACGGATCAAATCATTGCTGCCCAGAAGCGAGATAAGGGAATAGCTAAGATCAAGGAGAACATTGCTAGCGGAGGTGCTAGTTGTTTCTCCACAGATGATCATGGTGTTGTGTACTTTGAGAACCGTCTAGTGGTTCCCAAGAACCAGCATCTACGGCAGTTGATCCTTAAGGAGGCTCATGAATCTCCTCTCACCATTCATCCCGGTAGTACTAAGATGTATCAGGACCTACGCCAGAGGTTCTGGTGGACTAGGATGAAGAGAGAAATTGCTCAGTATATTGCTAATTGCGACGTCTGTCGCCGTGTAAAAGCAGAGCATCAACGGCCTGCTGGCACCCTTCAACCCCTAGCTATTCCTGAATGGAAATGGGATAAAATTGGTATGGATTTCATTACCGGTTTCCCAGGACTAAGAGAGGGAATAATGCTATCTTCGTCGTGGTCGATCGTCTTTCCAAAGTAGCCCATTTCTTACCTGTTCGTGAGAGTATAACCGCTAGTCAGCTGGCAGACTTATACATCTCCCGAATAGTGTCTCTCCATGGTGTTCCTTTGGAAATTAACTCGGATCGAGGAAGTCTTTTCACCTCTCAATTTTGGGAAAGTTTCCAAAATGCTATGGGAACCCGTCTCTCCTTTAGCACCGCCTTCCACCCTCAGTCGAGCGGTCAAGTGGAACGCGTCAACCAGATTCTAGAAGACATGCTTCGAGCCTCTGTTATCTCATTCGGAATGGATTGGGAGAAGTGCCTTCCATTTGCCGAATTCGCTTATAACAACAGCTATCAATCTAGCTTGGGTAAAGCCCCTTTTGAAGTTCTCTATGGACGACGGTGTCGAACACCCCTTAACTGGTCAGAGACCGGGGAAAGACAATTCTTTGGCCCGGATATGATTCAGGAAGCAGAAGAACAAGTTCGCATCGTTCGTGAAAAGTTGAAAACAGCCCAATCTCGTCAAAAGAGTCAATATGACCGAAAACATAAGGCTATGACTTTCGAGGTTGACGAGAAGGCTTATCTTCGGGTCACCCCTCTGAAGGGAACCCATCGTTTCGGTATCAAAGGCAAATTAGCTCCTCGTTACATTGGACCTTTTCGCATTCTCGCCAAACGAGGAGAAGTTGCCTACCAGTTGGAACTACCTCCGCATCTCTTCAGAGTCCACGATGTCTTCCACGTTTCCCAACTCAGGCGTTGCTTCTCGGATCCTATCCGTGAAGTGGACCACGAAACGCTTGATCTCCAGGATAATCTTACATATCGAGAGTACCCCATTCGTATCCTCGATCAGGCCGAGCGTACCACTCGACGCCAGAACATCAAGTTCCTCAAAGTACAATGGTCGCACCATTCTGAGGATGAAGCAACTTGGGAAAGGGAGGATCGTCTTCGACTCGAGTACCCCGCCTTCTTTCCGGAGGAACCCAAATCTCGGGACGAGATTCTTTTGAGTGGGGGTGAGTTGTCACACCCTAGCTAGTCATGCATTAGAGTGTTGCATCATGTTTACTCTTTCATCAGAAACTTGAAATGGGGATCTGTGAAACCCTCAGAATCATTTTGAAAATGATCCAAATAAAAATTTCTCCAAAAGGGTCCAAGAAAATGCTCATGTTGCTCTCTGAAAATATTGGACAGAGATAAAAATCAAACCAATATTTTTAGTGACTCATGGACATTTATTTTGGGCATTTGGAATTAATGCATAAATATTTGCATTGGAAATATATTTCTATATATATGAAATATGGTCCAAATATTATGCCAATTCTAAAGGAGCTCTGGAATAATATATCTAGCCCCTGCAAAAATTGGCATAAGTTAAATAAATGATTTAATATATTATTTAAATCAAAACAAATGTCAGAAATTAGAAAACAGAAAAATAAATAAAAGGGAGAAGCTTACCTGGGCTCCTCCCTGTGCAGCCCAGCCAGCTGGCCGGCCCAGCCAGCAGGCGGCCCAGCCCGCCTCCCTCCTCTGTCGTCTTCGTCCCGACAGAGGGAGGGGAGTGTGGCCGGCGCGCGCGCGCGCCACCGCGCCACGCCACCTCTCTCCCTGCTTGCCTGCCCTCCCCTCCTCGCTCGATGCCCCGGACGACGCCACGCCTCTCCCCCCTGCTCTCTCTCACTCTCCCCCGGCTCCCCCCTCCTCTCCCTCGCTCTCTCTCTCACACGGCCGAACACCACCGTCGCCGCCGTTCGCCATAGCAGCCATCTCCGGCCACCCCTCGCTCCCCCGACTAGCTCAGGAGCTCCGCCACAACCTCCTCTTCCTCCCCACTGCTCCACGGGCCTCCGGAAGCCCTGCATCGCCGCCACGTCGCCGTTCCCCTCTTCGGGCTCCGATCATCGTCGCCGTCGAATTCGTCGTCTCCAGCGCGTCCCCGAGCCCGCTAACCACCTCTGCAGCCCCGCGGTGAGCCCCCGGATCGTTTCCCCCTTCTCCCCTGGTCTCTCCCGACCTCTAGGCCCTAGCCCCACTTTGGCCGAGAGCTCCACGCCGCCGGCGATGTCGCCGTCGTGGCCACGGTCACCGTAGCACCCAACCGAGCACACTATCGTGCTCCACACCTCACTAGGATCATGCAGCACACACTAACGCCTCCCCAAACCCCCTGCAACATCGATCCCGACCGCACCCGAACTCCGGCGGCCGCAGCCGAGCTCGCCGCCGTCGACTCCGGCCACCCCAGGCCCAGCCACGGCCACCGTTCGACGCGCGGGAGCAAGGGCTTTCCAACGAGCCCAAGCACGGCCTCGCCCGTGCCTTGTAGCGCGATCCCGCGACGCGCCGCCGTCTCGGACCTCGCCGGCGTCACGTCGCCGGTGGGTTTGACCCACCTTGACCACGGCAGGACCCCCCCTGAGTCCCTGACAGGTGGGCCCAGCCCTGTATCTAATTAGGATTAGCGCTAACCACTGTTAGTTAACCCCTGACACTGACCAGTGGGCCCCAGCGCCACTAATTAGTAATTAGAATTAATTTAACCCTGTTTAACCCCCTGTCACTGACGTGTGGGTCCCACACGTCAGGTTTGACCTCAGCCAGCCGCAGTTGACCACTGACGTCATGATGACGTCATGCTGGCGCAATAACTATAATTTCTGGATTTAATTTAAACCAGGAAATTCCAGAATATTATTTAAACTTCAAAAATTCATAACTTTTATTCTGTAACTCCAAATTGGACAAATTATATATGAAAAATGATCAGAAAAATCCAATCTACCCATCTGTACTATTTTCATGCATGATCAAACAAGTTAAATTGATGTTTTAAGCAGAACAAGGAAAAGCACTTTAAAAGGCCATATTTGAATTTGAAATTTGAATCCTTGATTCAAATTTGTTCAAACCCTTCTGGTTTTAGTTGCATTAGCCCAATACACTCATTTTGCCATGTCTCATGCATGCATCATATTGTTGCATACTGTTTGGTAATGTTTGTGTATCGGTGCTCTCCGCGGCAGGTTCTGTCTCCGAGGAATACCGTGATTACCCTAACGAAGAACCGTATCAGTGCATCGAACCATCAGGCAAGCAACCAACCATTTGATCATATCGATACAATCCCATGTTCTCGCTCCTGCTCTCTTTTACTACATTAAGACAACGCGATTCAAACTGCTGTGTGCTACGGTAGTTGAACCCATTTCCTCTGCATGACCTGTCATTGCCACAGTAACTAGATGAAACCCACTAGCATGTGTAGGAGTTGATTGAGCCATATGTATGTGTTGTTCCTACCTTGCTATGCCTGCTATGCTTAGAGTCATGTCAGGTCTGGTTCATCTGGGTGATGGGCTAGAGTGAAATGATTATGTCGGTAATGAGAGTGGTGTGGTGAACACGATTTGGTAAAGGTATCGATGAGAGGCCATGTAGGAGTACATGGTGGGTTGTTTCATTGAAGCCGACCATAAGCACTGAGATCTGTATGCGTGATTTAAGATACAGCTACTACCATGCATTGGGCTCTGAAATATGACCCCGCTCGACTTCTTATTCACCCTAGCTCTCTGTCCAGGAGTTGCAACTAGTTTCTGGTGTTTGTAGCCTACTGGAGGCCGTGGACAGCGCTGACCGTAGGGGTGGGCTGTGATGCGGTAGGTACGTGGCCGGGTGTACCGAATACCCGTTAGGTATCTCGGGAACCCTGTTCACATCGTTCGGGGCCGTATGGGAAACCTCGGCCGGACTCCCTGCGGATGGAACCTGAATAGGCGATAAACCTGGACTAGAGGCTTATGTGTTTAGGTAGGTCGTGGTCTACACCCACGTCGGCTTTCGCTTGAAGTCTGCCGAGCACATGTCGTGTGCAGACGCTAAGTGGTGGAAACATGTATGAAGAAGTACACCCCTGCAGGGTTATCATAATCTATTCGAATAGCCGCGTCCGCGGTAAAGGACTACTTGGTTGCCTATACAGTTCATAGACAAGTAAATGGAAACTGTTAAAAGCCTCAAGATAAGTGTGAGTGCCGGGGATGGCTCTTCCGTAGGAAGACGGAGGTGGATCCTCGGTAGTGTATTGAAGTGGTGAGTAGTGGACTCGTGTGCGCAAAACCATTTCAAGTTGGAGTATCGTAGGATAGCCTAGCCAAGAGTCAAAGCTGGCTTGCTGCAATAACCCCACCAACCCTTCTTGATACTAAGCATGTATGTAGGATCTGATGTAAGTCTTGCTGAGTACCTCTGTACTCATGTTGCTATAATTTACATTTTTACAGAAGACGCTGCAACCCCTTCTGATGGGTTCTATGTAGACGTTGACATCAACGAGTAGGCTAAAGACCCAGGTGGTGACCCTGAGCTTGTGAAGGACCTTGTAGTATAGTTAGGCTTCCCAAGCCTCTTTTATTTTACTAGTTGTCTGTACTCAGACAAGTCACTTCCGCTGCTGGTTTGTATGACTGTATGACTTGTATGTTGGGTCGTGAGACCCGTACCTTTGTGTATGTTATGTATGGCTCCCTGAGCCTTAAATAAAGTACTTGTGTCGTAGAGTCATGTTGTGATGCTTCCTTGTATTTGCACATATCGAGCATATTGTGTGTATGATTGAAATGCTTGATATGTGTGGGATCTGACTATCTAGTTGTTTATCTTTAGTAGCCTCTCTTACCGAGAAATGTCTCCTAGTGTTACCGCTGAGCCATGGTAGCTTGCTACTGCTCTGGAACACTTAGGCTGGCCGGCATGTGTCCTTCTTCGTTCCTGTGTCTGTCCCTTCTGGGAAATGTCACGCTTTGAGTACCGGAGTCCTGTTAGCCCGCTACAGCCCGGTTTACCGGAGTCCTGCTAGCCCAGTGCTACAGCCCGGACCCACTTGCTGATGACCGACACGTTCGAAGCTGGGTCATGGATGCCTGTCCCTGTAAGTCTGTGCCACTTTGGGTTTACGACTAGTCATGTCAGCCCGGGCTCTTTATCATATGGATGCTAGCGCCACTATCATATACGTGAGCCAAAAGGCGCAAACGGTCCCGGGCAAAGGTAAGGCGACACCCGTGGGGATACCGTGCGTGAGGCCGCAAAGTGATATGAGGTGTTATCGGCTAGATCGATGTGACATCGAGTCGGGGTCCTGACACCTCAACCCACCGAGCACGGACCGCCTCCACGAAGCCGATCTGGGACAGCCAGAAAGTCTCAGACCGGAATCATGGGGGTATCGGGGGGCGCTTGTCGGCAGAGGAAAGGAGAAGGGGGACGTGGTCGAAGCCAATCCTATTGATAGCACGGAGGGAGGCGAGGGAGCAGCGGAGGTCCCATTCCGGGGACAGTAGGACCCGGTCCAGAACGGACTGGTCGGCAAGGCTTGGCGGTTGGTCCAGGTAAACCTGGCACCAACCCTATCTAATTCGCGAGACCAAGGTCGGCAATCCAGTCATTAAACATTTGCATGCGTGCAAAGTTGACATGTGAGTTGCTCTTGTCTTCCGCGAATCTGAGGAGGTTAAAGTCGCCCCCGATCACTACCAGAAGAGAGGCGGCCGACACCTTCCGGTGGAGCTCCTCAAGGAAGGAGGCAGACCTACTATGGTTCGCAGGGCCGTAGACGAGAATAACCTCCCACTTGAAGTTGAGGGCCCGTTCGAAGAGTTCCATACTCACAAAGAACTGGTCCCGGTCCATGCCTCCAACCTCAAAGGTGGGATCCTTTACGCCTAATAGGATGCCGCCGGAATGGCCAGTGCTCCCACTAGAAGGGAGCCAATGCCACGCAAAGAGGTGGGAGCTTAGCCGCTCGAGTTCAGACAGGGAGAATTCCATGCGCATAGTTTCCTGGATGGCTACAATGTCAATGTGCTCCTCTCTCATGTACTCGATGAGTTGGCGGCGGCGGCCATCATGGTTGAAGCCGCGGATGTTCCAGAAGAGAGCACGCATCAGGCGTCCATCGGGGGGCCGCTTGACCCCAAGACACGTGATGCGCTCTGAGCACGAAGGGCTGCGTTCTGGGCGCGAGTGCATCCACGGCGGTCAGCCTCAGCCAATGGTA
>NC_041384.1:571019467-571027146 GCF_002162155.2 Triticum dicoccoides | reverse complement strand
AGAGAATTGCGCGAGCTTCTGCAAGTCTACCATCAAGGATCTCACGGGCCCTAATGGCCTCGATCTGCACTAAGGGGGGAGCCACCTCCCCCTGAAGATGATCGCAGAGTCCGACACAACCTTAGCTAGATGGCCAAGCGGGATCGACTCAAGAGCAGAAAACGAGCAGGAAGAAACAGACGGGGGAGACGATGGTGTACCTGGCTCCAGGTTCCGGGCCGCAGCCCGAAGCTCAGCTCGCTCGTGGATGAGCAGTGCCGGGGCGCCCGAGGGGTGAGCCGCGTCCAGCCGAGCACTCCGGCGGGAGGCGATCACCGGGGAGGAGGTGGACCCGCCACGTTGAGAGGAGGGGGTGGAACCCCTCCTGGAGTAGGCCGCGGTCCAGGGCGGAGGAGGAGGGGCGGCCTCCGGGGTGGTCACTGATGAAACTATGTACCTAGGGTAGGGGCACGGACCCGTCCAAAGAGCCCTACCCAAGGACATCCCTAGAAGAAGTCACCTTTCAATCGACTTGAAGGTATCTCACTCGACGGGTTCAAGACACTCGACCAAGAAGCTACCACTCGACCATGAAGCTAGCCACTCGACCGCCAGGAGATCTGAAGTCACTCCGCAGGCAAACGGTCGGCTATTAAGTAGTCTTTATGGTCATTGTAGCACTCTATTAGGGGCGTTACCAGTAACGCCCAACCTTAAATGTACCTTAAACCCTGCATTACTGAGGGCAGGAGAGGGCCAGCGAACTCTATATAAGCCACCCCCTCCTCAGTATGAAGGGTTCGCACCCCTGTTATTCACACGCCAGTAATCCAGTCGACCGCCTCCGGGCACCGAGACGTAGGGCTGTTACTTCCTCCGCGAAGGGCCTGAACTCGTACATCTTGGTGTGTTTACAACTTCCCAATAGCTGAGATCTAGCCTCTCCATACATACCCCCTACATCACTGTCAGAGTTAGAACCACGACAGTTGGCGCCCACCGTGGGGCGGGAATCTTAGCGCCTGATTGGAGAAGTTGCGATTTTTCCGATCCCTTTGATCATGGTTTCGTGCGGAGTTTTGGTGGAGGGCCGCGAGATCCGCCTCGACGCGCTCACGTTCATCGCCGACGACTCCGCCTGGCTTCAGGAGGCGCCACTCGACATCGACGCGCTCCCCGTCCGCGGTGCGACGCATTTCCACGCATGCGTTCGTGGCATCCTCCTGTGGCAGCCGTCGACCCAGTATCGGTCGGCCCCCGTATCGTCTCCCCACTCTGTCTCCCACCGGCGCAAGCGCTCCGGTCGGTCGAGACTTCAGAGGTGGGTGAGGCATGCCGTGGCCCGCCAGTCGGCCGCCCCGCAAGTCGCGGCAATCGAGCCCGACGAATCCCTCTGCGGCCTGTTCGACCTGTCGACTGGCTCCGCGGAGACCGCATCCGAGTGCGACAGCAGCGACCCAGCGGCTGAGATCCTGGCGGTCGATGGAACACACAGTCCTCCCGGTTTCCCTCGCGCTGATGGAGGCGCGGGTGGGGGCGACCCGTCGCGTTCCCACGATGAGGATCTCCCCGAACCTCTCACGTCATTACAGTGAGAGGAGCTTCGCCGCCGGAACACGGACGCACTCCGCACTCCTATTGTCGGAGAGTCCCCCGAGGCCCGGGCCTTGGAGGACGCGCGCTTGGCTAATTTGGCCGAGCGCACTCGACTGGAAAATCTCCAGCAAGCACTCAACGAGCAAGCGCGTCAGCGAGCTCCCGAGTCTAGTAGACGCCAGCTCTTCCCGCCGACGCAGGTATACCGAACCCCAGTTCAGAATTTGGCCGCCGCGGCCCGTATAGCAGAATCGATTCAGCCCTCCCAGTCGGAGGCTGGCAGGGGCTTGTTACAGATCAGAGCGTTGCTCCGGGCGGCTGGAAACCAGAATTCCGCTGTTTTTCAGTCGCGGAATAGGATCCACAGTCGATCCGTTGCAACAGATACAGTCCAGTCGGCTCACAGCCCGCGGTCGCCCCCGAGGCGTGAGGGACGTGGCGACCGGCATGATCAGTACAGAAGGAATGAGCGGTATGATCACCGATCCGATCGTGATGATCGACGTCGAGTGCCAACCCCTCCCCCGAGGAGTGGGTCATATGCGCCTCGACATCGAGATGACAGGCACCCTCATAGCGTTGGGCAGAGGGTTCCCGTCGACCCCAGGGACCCAGGCTTTGACACGAGATCTGTCCTCGTTCAAGGCTTGGTTGACAGGAACAGGGCTCATCGGGAAGGCCAGAACAGAGATGCGCCCGCCAGCAGCAGAATACATGTTTCAGGGCCAGAGTGTTTCAGTCGAGCCATCAGGGCCGCGGTGATTCCTCCCAACTTTCGGTTGGCGACTGGAGTCAGCAAGTTCACCGGTGAGTGTAAGCCTGACACTTGGCTCGAAGATTGTCGAGTGGCTGTACAGATCGGCGATGGCAATGATGAGGTGGCCATGAAGCATTTGCCTCTCCTGTTAGAGGGCTCGGCCAGAGCGTGGCTGAATCAGTTAGGACCCAGCAGCATCTACACTTGGGAGGATCTCTCTCGAGTGTTTGTCACAACCTTTGAGGGAACATGCAAGCGACCCGCAGGCCTTACAGAATTGCGGTCTTGCATGCAGAAGCCGAGTGAAACTCTGAGGGATTACATCCAGAGGTGGATCACTTTGCATCACACAGTTGAGAACGTACCGGATCACCAAGCAGTTTGTGCCTTTAAAGAAGGCGTCAAGAACAGAGAGTTGAACCTGAAGTTCGGTCGGACCGAAGAAATGTCCCTGAATCGGATGATGGAAATTGCCACCAAATACGCTAACGGAGAAGATGAAGATCGACTCCGGAGTGGCAAGCAGAAAGCAGTCGCCCAGGAAACCGGAGGCAATTCCAGTCGGAAGCAGAAGCGGAAGGCCGAGCCAGCCGCCCCTGGGGAGGCCCTGGCCGCAACCCAGGGAAATTTCAAGGGAAAACCCAAAGGCCCCTGGAAGCCCAAGAAAGCCAAGGATCAAGATGGAAATGATGTTTTGGATCTGCCATGTCACATCCACACCAAGAAAGATGAGGAGGGTAATTTTATTTACCCAAAGCATACCACTCGACAGTGTCGACTTCTGATCCAGCAGTTTCAGGGCAAACAGTCCAAAGATAAGGAAAAAGAGTCGGACAAAGTTGAGGACAAGGAAGATAGTGACGATGGATACCCCCAAATCAATTCCACCCTGATGATTTTTGCTGATGTTGAAAGCAAAAGTCGTCTGAAAGTCATTAACCATGAGGTGAATATGGTTGCTCCGGCAACACCCAGTTATCTGAAGTGGTCTCAGACTGCCATCACATTCGACCAGTCTGATCACCCTACGCACATTGCCACCCCTGGGAGGCAAGCTTTGGTGGTCGACCCAGTTGTCGAAGGCACTCGACTGACCAAAGTCCTGATGGATGGTGGCAGTGGCCTAAACATATTGTATGCTGAAACATTGAAAGGAATGGGCATTCCGATGTCCAGGCTCAGTACCAGTAACATCAGCTTCCACGGAGTCATTCCTGGAAAGAAAGCCGAATCACTCGGCCAGATCACTCTTGATGTGGTTTTCGGTGATTCGAAGAATTACCGCAAGGAAAAGTTGACATTTGAGGTTGTGGACTTCCAAAGTGCTTATCATGCTATTCTGGGCCGGCCAGCTTATGCACGCTTCATGGCTCGACCATGCTACGTGTATCTCAAGTTGAAGATGCCCGACCCCAGAGGTGTGATCACCGTTACCGGCAATCGAAAGAAAGCAAAAGAGTGTTTTCAGAAAGGATCGAAGATTGCTGACGCTCAGATGGCAGTTGTTGAGCTACAAGAGTACCAGAAGACTGCTGATCCAAGTGAATTGTTACGAGCCAAGAAGCCTACTTCATAATCTGCTTTTCAGTCGTCCGGTGAAACTAAGCTAGCTCACATTCACCCGACCGACCCCGACACTGCTCCGACTCACATCTCGACGACGCTCGACTCCAAATAGGAAGAAGCGCTCATCCAGTTCCTCCGTGAGAACTGGGACGTCTTCGCATGGAAGCCTTCTGACATGCCTGGAGTTCCCAGGGGGCTGGCTGAGCACCGTCTACGAGTCGACCCGAAGTTCAAGCCTGTGAAAGAACATCTTCGACGGTCCGCCGTCCAGAAGAGGAACGCTATTGGCGAGGAGGTGGCTCGGCTCTTAGCAGCGGAGTTCATCCGAGAGATTTACCACTCCGAGTGGCTCGCCAATGTTGTCATGGTCCCCAAAAAGGACAAGTCACTTTGCATGTGCATTGACTTTAAACACATCAATCGGGCCTGCCCGAAAGATCATTTCCCTCTCCCCCGCATCGACCAGGTAGTGGACTCGACCGCGGGGTGTGAGCGTTTGTCTTTTCTAGATGCTTATTCAGGGTACCATCAGATCCGTCTGTATGGACCCGACGAGATCAAAACGGCTTTCATCACCCCATTTGGGTGCTTCTGTTATGTCACCATGCCCTTCGGCCTCAAGAATGCTGGATCCACGTTCATGAGGATGATTCAGAAGTGTTTACTCACTCAGATCAGTCGGAACGTAGAAGCATACATGGATGATATTGTGGTTAAGTCATGGAAAGGTTCCGACCTACTGACTGACCTTGCCGAAACCTTTGCTAACCTCAGGGGATACGATATCAAGCTCTATCCATCAAAGTGCACATTCGGAGTTCCAGGTGGAAAGTTACTCGGTTTTCTCGTTTCCGAACGAGGAATCGATGTCAATCCCGAGAAAATTGGCACCATACTCCGGATGAAGCGCCCTGTGCGTGTACAAGATGTCCAGAAACTTACAGGTTGCTTGGCCGCTCTAAGTCGATTCATTTCTCGTCTCGGTGAAAAGGCGTTGCCTCTTTACCGACTGATGAAGAAGTCTGACAAGTTCGAGTGGACTCCAGAAGCTGACGCAGTGTTTGCAGAGCTCAAAGCTCTGCTCTCCACCCAGCCGGTGCTTGCTGCCCCAATCAGTAAAGAGCCTCTGCTGCTGTACATTGCGGCCACGGGACAAGTTGTCAGTACAGTACTCACGGTCGAGCGGGAAGAAGAAGGAAATGCCTTCAGAGTTCAGCGCCCAGTATATTATGTGTCTGAAGTTTTGACCCCTTCGAAGCAAAGATATCCCCATTACCAGAAGCTTGTATATGGGATCTACATGACCACGAAGAAGGTTGCACACTACTTCTCTGACCATTCCATTACAGTCGTCAGCGACGCTCCACTGTCAGAGATCTTGCACAACAGAGATGCAACTGGTCGAGTGGCTAAGTGGGCGATTGAACTCCTCCCCATAGATATCAAGTTTGAAGCAAAGAAGGCTATCAAGTCCCAAGCAATTGCAGATTTCGTCGCCGAGTGGATTGAGCAGCAACTCCCGACTCAAGTTCACTCGGAGCACTGGACCATGTTCTTCGATGGATCTAAGATGCTGAATGGTTCCGGTGCTGGGGTAGTATTGGTCTCCCCCCGAGGAGATAAACTCAGATATGTTCTCCAGATTCACTTCGATTCCTCCAACAATGAAGCAGAATATGAAGCACTCTTGTACGGGTTGCGCATGGCCATTTCACTCGGCGTCCGGCGCCTCATGGTCTACGACGACTCAGATTTGGTGGTTAATCAGGTGATGAAGGAGTGGGACGTCAGAAGCCCAGCTATGACTGGCTATTGCAACGCAGTAAGAAAGTTAGAAAAGAAATTCGAGGGGTTAGAGCTTCATCACATCCCCCGACTGAAAAATCAAGCAACAGATGATCTGGCAAAAATAGGCTCCAAGAGAGAAGCCATTCCCAGCAATGTGTTTTTTGAGCACATCCGCTCGCCGTCAGTCCAGGAGGATCCCTTCACAGAAGAAGCCCCGCAACCGAAAAGTGCCACAGATCCGACTGAAGTCGAAATTCCTGCTGTGGTCGACCTAGTCATGGAGGTCTTGGCTATCATTCCTGACTGGACGGTACCATACATCGCGTATATCTTGAGGAAAGAACTCCCGGAGGACGAGGAAGAGGCTCGACAGATCGTCCGCTGATCCAAGGCCTTCACAGTCATAAAGGGACAGTTGTATAGGGAAAGCGCGACTGGAATCGGTCAGAAATGCATAACACCAGAAGAGGGTCAGATGATCCTTAATGATATCCACTCAGGGACCTGTGGTCACCATGCGTCCTCTCGGACCATTGTGGCTAAAGCATACCGAGTAGGATTTTACTGGCCAAGAGCAAATGAGATGGCAAAAGAGATAGTCGACAAGTGTGGAGGTTGCCAGTTCTACTCCAACATGTCACACAATCCTGCATCAGCCCTGAAGACCATTCCACTCGTCTGGCCCTTTGCTGTCTGGGGACTGGACATGGTCGGTCCACTGAGAACAGGCAGGAGCGGATTCATGCATGTGCTTGTGGCAGTCGACAAGTTTACCAAATGGATTGAAGCTAAGCCTATCAAGAATCTTGATGCTTGCACTGCTATCAGTTTCGTCAGAGGGCTAACATTCAGATATGGAGTCCCGCATAGCATCATCACTGACAATGGGTCAAACTTCGATTCGGACAAGTTCAGAGCTTTTTGCGCCTCTCAAGGCACTCGAGTCGACTACGCATCGGTCGCCCATCCCCAGTCGAATGGACAAGCTGAAAGAGCAAATGGTCTGATTCTCAAAGGACTAAAGCCTCGACTGATGCGTGATCTCAAGCACGCGGCAGGTGCTTGGGTCGACGAGCTTCCGTCAGTTCTGTGGGGATTGAGGACCACCCCGAACCGGTCGACTGGAAGAACTCCATTCTTTCTGGTTTATGGAGCCGAAGCAGTTCTGCCAAGTGATCTTCTTCACAACACGCCCCGAGTCAAACTTTATACCGAAGATGAAGCAGAACAAGCCCGGCAAGACACAGTCGACCTCCTAGAAGAAGAAAGAGAGATGGCCATGATCAGATCGACCATTTATCAGCAAGACTTGCGTCGATTCCACGCCAGGAATGTCAAGAGTCGAGCCTTCCAAGAAGGGGATTTGGTCCTCCGAGTGGATCAGCAGAAACCACACAAGCTTGCTCCTACTTGGGAAGGCCCCTTCATCATCACCAGAGTCCTCCACAATGGAGCGTATCACCTCTACAATGTTGATCGCCAGATCGACGAGCCACGAGCTTGGAATGAGGAACTACTCCGCCCCTTTTACACTTGAGTTCTCCCTTGGACGGGATGTAATAAGAAAAAAAATTCCCGCAGTTCATTTTTATCAAAGACAAGAGCGTTCCAATAATTGCTGTCACTTTTGTTTGCGTGCGAAATCCCTCAGTGGGTGACTTAGCTGCGAATCCGTTTCGCCTAAGTTCGAAAAATCCTATCGAGTGGAGAGCCAGACTCCCACTCGGGGGCTTAGCTGCAGCCCAGTGCTTGCCTAAGTGTTTAAAATCCTACCGAGTGGAGAGCAAACCTCCCACTCGAGGACTTAGCTGCAGTCCAGCACTCGCCTAAGTTCTCTCACTTAGAGACTTAGCTGCAGTTCGGCACTCGCCTAAGTTTGAAAAAATCCTACCGAGTGGAGAGCGATCCTCCCACTCGGGGGCTTAGCTGCAGTCCAGCACTCGCCTAAGTTCTCTCACTTAGAGACTTAGCTGCAGTCCGGCACTCGCCTAAG